>NC_080716.1:24619900-24719900 GCF_019097595.1 Hemibagrus wyckioides | reverse complement strand
CTGTGTGGGGTTTTTAATAACAGTATCGATCTTACAGAGCAGGAGAAAGGGAGTAATGACTCCCACCTGAAGGTCTAAACACATATCTTGGACAAACCCGCAGGCGGCGCTCTCCTCTGCGACTACTGTTATATAACCGTCGTCGGCGCTTCGCGTTTCCACAAGGACCTTCCCGGTTGCTGTAGTGATGCGCGTGCTCTGTTTTTTGAGGCGCGCTCGAGAGAAATTCTGCAGCTCGTGCGAGAAGGACTGCATGCTGAAAAAAATCAAGCTGCTTTTTCTCCCCTTTACGCCTAAGAACTGCCCTCTAGCAAATAAAACAAACAAAAACGAGGTTTCTCCAAATACACAGATTCCCGGATGTAAACTCTAGCACACTAGCAGCTCTGCGTTTAAGAGCAAAAACGACCTTATTTTTCCTGTAACTAGTTCCATTATTTTTTAGCACGGGATTTCAGCCAATCAGAAACGTCGTTGTTGCCATAGCAATATTAACCGCTGCTTTACTGTTCTACGCCTTATTTTCAATTGAAGTCAATCTGCTGCTGAACTCATGACGAGTGAAGCGAGACACAAAACGGTGTTACATTTCAAAATAAAAGTCCTAAATTAAAGCCACTTTAGTAACTATTGTGATTTAATCAATTAAATTAATTGGCGCACGTATACTTTAACTCCTTAAACCTAAAAACTTTTGCTTCAGTCATAAAGATATACCTAGTATTAGTAGGACAGGGTTTCAGAACTTCATCACTGTTTGCTCTGGCTTGCTTAATAGGGATTAAAATGCACTCTGTATTTATTATTTGCCAGTTTTTAAATTTCCACTCAGGCATCAGTAACATTAGTAGTAAATAAAGTAAGACGTGTTGTGGTAGGCTACTTGTTCAGACGGCAGGTGTTGTCACTGGATCATATCTGTAAGTGGTGCTGGAGAGGACCGAGATATATAAAATACTCATAAACTCTTGTTGATAAACTATAAATTATAGCGCACACACACTCGAGTATGTACTGCCATCCATCCACCCATCACATGCGATTCATTCTGATTTACCCCTTCCCCTCCATCCATCAAATCTATCCATTCTGATCCTTTCCAATCCAAATCATCCACTACAGCTAATTCTCCCACTAATTCATCAATCCATCTATCCAAATACATTTCATCCATCTAATCCATACACCTGTTGTCATGGGTGGCTTGGTTAATTCCCTGTTGGAACACCAGCGGGCATTATACCCTGTGCCATGTGTCTTTGTTTATGTTTTGTGCTCTCACGTGTTTGCCCCACCCGATCCTTAGCCCGTTCACGCCTCTGCATACCTGTCCCTCGTGTTTCACTAATTAGGTCCCCTATTTATACCGGTTGTCTTGCATCTGTTGTTTGCTGAATCCTTATCTTTGGGCGCTGTTTTGTTAATCTGTGTTCTCTGGTTTTGGTTTGGTATTTTGTCCACTTCTTCCCCAATGTTTTCTGGTGTCTGTTCTTTTGTTATTTTATAATAAACCCCGTCTGATGTCTGTCCCTGCACTTGCATCCATCCATCCAGCCATCACTCTAGTATTTACATGCTTACCATAAACAGACACAAAAAAATGTATTTTAGAAATATATTTATTGATCAGATACATTTTTGAATACATAAAACTCAGTAAGTGTCTTTTGACCAGAGCATGGAGAATGCAACACAGGCACCGGCATGTCTTAATGGCTTGTTTTACAGTAATGTATTTGGCAAATGAAATATGAAATCATCTATTTATTTGCTAATTTTTATCTCTGAATCAGCTTTTAAACACAAAGTCATTTCATTTCACCCCTGCCATGTGTTTTGTATAAATATTCAATCAGACTGATAGGAACAGGAACTGTCTGGAAAACTGCCTCTCATAACAAAAGTACTTTATTTATTGTTCCCTGCAGAAATCTCATCATAGCTACTGTAGTAACAGGCAATTCCAACCTCCAGCATCGTAAGTGGAGATTCATTCAGCATATTTTAGGTATGGGATTGATTCCTGATTTGTAATTATTATTATTATTTTTTTACATTTTCCTGGTCAATCACAAATACTGTATAAAACCAACCAAACACACTAAAAAATAAAAATCAAATGGCACCCAAAGGGAACAATAAAAGGAATGAGGAGGAATAAGTAAAATGTATTTAACACTATGTTCCTTAATGCTGAAAAAAAAAAAATTATGTTCCTGAAAGTGTTGTTTTTTTGGTCACATTGGAATCACTTTTAATAATGAAAAGTATAAATATTGATTAATGCAATTTATATTATTTGGTTCATTTATTTGAAGTGTATATTAAATGTTATTTACTTTGTTATGATGTATTTATGATGTATTAATGCTGACTCTCTTGGTTTTTCTTCATGGTAAATAATGTTAATTATGGAAATATTCCTCACACACAGTGGAACAGTCTGAACTGGAATTGACTGATAGATAAGATTGAAAAGAATCCTGGCACAGGAAGTGAAAACATATTTGGTAACAAGGTAAGGTTCAGAATCCTTTCACTTGGCAGGAAAAGTATGCTTGCTTTCACATGGCTGGTCAGAGAGGCTGTAAACACTACACTGTCTGGCACTTTTTTTAAGACAGAGACTGATGACTTTACATGTATGGTGTTCTCAGATTGTGGCTTACTGTTTTGGCTTATGAGTAAATAACACACAGAACAGAGACTGGCTTCTTATATGGCACAATAGAACATAAACCCTTTAACCACTCCTTAAACCAGTACACCTTTAAAAAGAGAAAGAGAGAGTCTGGACTAAAATACTACTTGCATACCATCACCTTGAGCAATAATAATAATAAAAATGTGAAGAAGGCACTTCTGGACCAGATGGAGGGAGATATGGGTCTCAGTGCAAGAAGACAGGCATCCAGATGTCCGTCTGTTTAAGCAAACATTGTCAAAGATAGCCACTGGAAATGAGAAATAGGAAAATGGTTAGTCATAAATAAATCAAACAGTATTATTGTACGTATTATAGCACAGCACTGCTGAATTCTCTATCTGGATTTGTCAGAAGGTGTTTATTCATTTTCTCAGCTCTAACCTCCTACAACCTGGCGTCCTCATACGAGGACATCACGTTTTTGGTTGTGTGCATCATAATACTTAATTCTTTGTAACTGGAACCTGTTGTACACAAAAAGAAGTGGCTTAATGTTCAAAGATAATATCTGGTTATTGTATTAATTGGTTCCTCCCAACCCCAAATAGGTAGAAGAAATCTAAAAAGCAAGCTCAGGTCTTAGGAGGCTAAAATAGCTCTTGTTCTTGTATCTTCTTATTTTAATCAAGTGTTTGATTTAGAATTGCATTTCTTTTTGCTTAATCAGTGGTTACTTTGAATAGGTAGTTATTTAGAATGTTTCATATAAGCAAATAATTTTTTAACTAAGTCATAATAGTTTTCTATAATTAGACATTTATATAATATTTATGGAAAGAAGTTACCGGTGTCAGTTTTTTTTGTTTTGTTTTTTTGTTTTTTTGTAACAGTCAGTATGTTTTTATTACAGGAAAATCTCTCAGAATAGAGCATTTTTGCTCCAAAAAAGGCATGCAAATACATTTTTGTCTTGTTTCCAAGTGGATAAAGAAAAAACAGAGGTTGGTGAAGGAATGACTAATTATAGCTGTGATAATGTAAGCAATAAGAGGAACTAATTTGTTTTAAGTTCGTTAGACAACACTCTAAATGAAGACAAAAGTATGATGTTATTCTTAATTTAATATAAAAAATAATATGTTGACAAAAAGCTGTGCTATAAGAGAAATAAAACACAGGGTGTGATACCGTAGGAAACTCATTATATTTTATTCTATCAGATTAGGAGAAAGTTGAGGCTCAAACCTGTTTGAAGTTTAGGGTGATGAGTCCATCATTGTTAGTGTCTGAGGAGTGAAATATTTCTGCAGAAACAAACGGCAGAAAGTTACCCTGATGTTAGATTTTTGCAGCCATAGCCAGAGTCTAATGACATTGAGCACACAAGTTTAGGGCTAAAATATAATGCAGTGTTATTTAAGAGACTCACTGAACATGGCCTCCAGGTGCACTAGACAGGTGATGAAGTTGTCAAAGTTGACGGTCAGGTCCTGCTCTGTGTAGCGCAGCATAACAAGCTGGAATATATCACTGTTCAGCTTGAAGCCTGGTGAGAAAAGGAGAAACAATCTTACAAATGCACACACTATAAGACACTGATCACAGAAAGGTGCAGACAGACTGCAAGTATTGCATTATTTAAGGTCCTGGAGCATGTGCTTCTCCCCAGAGGTCCACTTTTCTTAGCCTTATCCCTGGAAAGACAATTATACAGGTAGATGTCATGATAAATGAAAGGACTCACCTGCTGCTTCAATGGCCCTACACATCTCCTGTGGGCTCATTGTACCAGACCTGTCCACATCAAACTTCCTGAACACTTCCTGAACAAGGAGAAGAAATAAACCAATTCTAAGTTGTTTTATATTCCATTCCATATTTTCTTAAAGTTTAGTCAAATGATCTAGCTAGTGTAATGGACATGGTATGTGTTATAACATTACCTGCAAATTTTCTCTTTTATAGAATTATTTAAGCAGGTAAAGACTTTAACCCAACTCACATTATAGATTTTGATTTTCTCCCACAGCACATGGAACTCTGTGAGTCCCAGCTTCCTGCTGCCATCTGTCTGAACACATCTGTCACAGAGAATAACACATGTGGGGAAAAAGACACAGACATGCTGTACGGACAGACTGAAGAAAAAGAGAGAAAAATAGACTGGTGCAAAGTACAATAAATGGACAGAATCTCAAGTGTGTGCTACTACAAAAGCTAGTACTAATACTACCACTACTTCTGCTACTACTACTAATAATAATAGTAATAATAATAATAATAATAAATTATAGGCTCAAACAAACAAATAAAAATGCAAATTTATATAGCTAAAAGGATGAAGAAAGGAAGGAAGTACTGAAGGACAAAGAAAGAAAGAAAGAAAGAAAGAAAGAAAGAAAGAAAGAAAGAAAGAAAGAAAGAAAGAAGTGTGTGAAGCCCTGAAGTAAGGATACATCCATGAGGTTGATCATACTGCGACACGCCTCCTGGCTAAAGCCATCTGTCTTCAGGTCTTTATCTATAAGAAAGCAGATAAGATATTTATCACTTATAATGAACTGTGTATGAACCAAATTCTGTTGTGAAGACTCACGCTTGCTGATGATTTTGTTCAGAATGGCCTGGAGCTCTTTAACACTGACCTTCTGGTCCTAAAAAAAACACAGTTCAGGATGCTCACAGAATTTTTAAAAATGTAACCTTCCCTTCCCCCACCCCCAAAATGTTTGCGCTATAGCTAATCTTTGAACTTGATCTTCTACATCAATATGCTGGAGTAAGGAAAGACAGGTAAAAACTGCCAGATTTCTTTGCTAATACCGGGTTGGATTAGCATTGATTCAAGTAGCTAACTTAATTGGCTAATAGCTAATGGCTAATATTGTAAACATAATATTTTTTCACTCATAAATTTTTGGCTGGATAGTTCCACTGGGTATGGTTTTGACAAATATCTATTCTTTCATTTAAGCACAGTTTCTCACTACTTATCAGGTCCCCAAAAGCAGCCTATAAAAATGTATTCTGTTGGTGAAAATTTCAGGAACAGAAAGCTCCATGTCTAGAATAAACAACCAAAACATTAATGTACACATTTAAATAATGAGCATAATTTCTGTATAGATGTAGAAGATTTCTAATATAAATATATACTGAGGGAATCCATGTAACAAAGAGCTGCAGAACATTTGAGATGCGTGCTTAAACCCTGCTTAACGCAGATCTTCTTGCTTCTTACCGGTCCTGCCAGCTGTTTGAAGACATTCTTGAATTGGGCATCGATTTGACTCTCATCCAAATAATTCTGACAGAAAGAAGAATGATATACAGAGAGAAAGTGCTAGTTTGCAACAAAATCGTAACATTTACTTTCTTTATCACTGGTGAGATTCTTGACATCTAACATCATGAGTGTATAGGTTATGGCTCTTTCAGGATTTTCAGAAGGAAATTTGATTAAAATTTTATTGGAAAGAGATATTAGAGGTTTATTTTATTTTATTTTTATTCAAGTTAAATAAAAGCTGGGTCCCAAATGACTAGACACTACACACTTACACCATGCACTAGGTACGTTATGTCTAGTGTATAAATATTTTCCCAGTCGATGGCAAATTACATCAAATGCACGTAACATGATACTACTAGCTTTAGCAGAATTTTTAATATGTTAAAAAATAAATCACACAACATGGACTAATTAAAAAAAAAACCTTTTGTACCACCTCTTGCCAACACAGTGTCATCTTAAAAAATTTTTCTCATAAAGGGGCAGCACCTGGTAGCACCACCTTGTCCACTACATAATCAAAGCTGTGAGGGTTGAGTGCATAAGATGTCCAACATTCCACACTTAATTTTTCCGGTTAAATAAAAAAAGTGCATCTTCCAGGTAAATGAAGTGATCTTCTTGTTATAACTTTCAGTCTCAACACATTACTTTAACAATTAATACTACAAAATACGTAGGTATGCAATTTTGGACACAACTTTGTGCATCTGCATGTTCCACAACTCACCACTCTGAGAAGAGAAACTTTTATTTCATCATCCATTTCCCTACAGCAGAAAGAAATACATTTGAGTCAGTTTGCGCTCAATCACTCTATATATGTGTACACAGCATAAAAATATGTAATGACAGACGTAAATTAATTTGCAATACAAGGACAACAAAAGCTGTTTCTGTAAACCAGTTTTTGGTTTTAATTTGTATAATATTTACAACATAATCAGTTGATTTACTAGATAGGACCTCTAACCTAATAGATTATCTACATTAACAAAACTTAAAGAGTAAAAAATGTTTCCTGAGTAAAAGAACACTTTATCCTATGAATATTATAACAGTATTAATATTCTATAGTTTCCTCACTCTTCCTCATCACTTACTCTGAGTCAGCGGGTTTTTCAGAGAAGACACGCAACAAGAAGTCGCCTTCTTTCTCCGGCTCAAATGTGGATGGGATGATGATGTATTCTCCAGAAGGAAGGCAGAATGGTGAACTTACCTCATGCAGGTTGATGAAGAACTCAGAGTGAGCAGTGGAGCCGTGTGTGAGGAAGAAATCTCGCCTCAGGTGACCTCCTCACTGAACTACCAACTGCCAGATAACACGCCCTTGAATTTAAGGTTGATCAGCTTGTGCGTCTACATACCTGAAGCTCACCCAAACACAAACATCTCCGTGTCTAATGATTTCATAGAGATAAGATTATACTTTTCAACTCGAAGTTCACACACAACCTCAGCAGCCATCATCATACCTGACTGGGAACCTGAAAGGATGGGACATGAGATAGTAAGAACAACAATAGTAACAAAAAATAAAGAGATAGCCACTGAAAATGAGAAATAGGAAAAAGGTTAGTCATATATAAATCTAGAAGCATTATATACATACATATCTTTTTATACCTAGACCTGGACTTTCTGGACTTTTTCTCTGGACTTCCTCACACATCACATTCTACCTCAGCAGATTGTTGCACACACATAACTGCACTACTCTGCACAGGTCACACTTTGATTTTGCACTGTCACTTTACCGTTTACATTTACATTTACTGTTAAATTGGATATTCATATTTATGTCTTATATATTTATCTCTCATGTATATATCATATTTTCTTATATATTATATGTTGTGTGTTGTGTGTGTATATATATATATATATATATATATATATACACTGGTGAAATGCACGACCTGCCACTGATATATATATATATATATATATATATATATATATATATATATACACTACTCACAAAAAGTTAAGGATAGTTTGGCTTTTTTTTTTTTTGGCATTTCAGGATGCACCTACAGTAAAATGCACTATAACTAGTACAGGTGAACTTAATTTGACCTTCTCTACACTTTTGAATGCACATGTCCAACTGTTCAGTGTTTCAGTACTTTTTGCATAACTTGCTGTTCTCTAACAAGGTGCTTAACGACAAAATACACAACTGGTGTTTGATCCATGAATCAACCAATAAATTTTCTGGTTCAATTAGAATTGGTATTTAAACAGTCCTCTTCATCATGCTGTTCACATTTTGACATCATGAAACCAAGACAACATCTAACAACTGATCAACAGTACCTCGCCATTGCAAGGCTTCAAACAGGATGTTCTCAGAGGGAAGTGGCCACTGAGCTTAAAGTGTCACAGAGTGTCATTAGCAGGTTGCGACTGAGATACAGAGAGACTGGAAGAGTCAGAGAAAGGCATAGAAGTGGACGTCCTTTGGCCACATCCCATGTTGATGACGCTTCATTGTGAACAGGGCCCTGCGGAACCGGATGATGAATGCCACTCAACTCCAGGCACATTTAAGGGAGGTGAGAGGCACCCAAGTGTCACGTCAGACCATTTGAAACCGTTTACATCAGTGTGGTCTGTGTGCTAGATGACCTGCAAGGGTACCTGACCACACCACCAGGCACAGGCATAATTGTCTTGCATGGGCCATGGAGCATTTACGCTGGACGAGGGACCAGTGTGCATCAGTGCTGTTCTCTGATGAAAGTCGATTCACGTTGAGCAGAAATGATGGCCGCCAACGATGTTGGAGACGCCAAGGGGAGCACTATGCATCAGCCACTGTTGTTGTTACAGTCTGGGCAGGTGTGTCTACTCAACAGAGAACTGTCCTACATCTTGTGAATGTTACAGTGACAAGCCAATACTACCTGAATAACATCATTAATCCAGTCATTGTGCCCCTGCATGAACAACACAGGCCTAATTTCATCTTTATGGACGACAATGCTCCAGCTCATTGAGGTTGCATCATTAGGGAACGGTTGCTGGAGGCTGGGGTACCTCAAATGGAGTGGCCTGCACTTTCTCCAGACCTGAATCCCATACAAAACCTATGGGATCAGCTGAGTCACCGTGTAGAGGCTTGTAACCCTGCACCCTAGTACCTCAATGACCTGAGGGCCGCCCTTCAAGAAGAGTGGAATGCCATGCCTCAGCAGACAATAAGTCGACTCGTGAACAGCATGAGACGTCGTTGTCCAGCTGTAATTGATGGTCAAGGGCACATGACAAATTATTGAGACATTGATATTTTTTGTTGTGGTATACCCACCACTGTTGTTGGCTTTTGTTTCAATAAATTGTTTGAGATGAGGAAATCACCATTGCATGATTTCACTTAAATGCCCTACTTTCATGATATAATATCACTGTAACGTGAACTTTTTACATTTTCCATAAATTTCACCCAAAAGCCAAATATCTTTTTGTGAGTAGTGTATATACTGTGTTTATATTTATATATATATATATATATATATATATATATATATATATATATTTGTATATGCATATCCAATATCCTATATCTCATTGGCCTTTCATTAATTTATCACATTCTTTAATATTTTTATATATTTTTTAAAATTATCATATTTTTTAATATATATTTGTACTACTTGTTAGTTTTATATTTCAACTTTTCTTTAAGTCTTGTTTATCATTCAAGGACAGCCAAAAAAAAGCATTTCACTACATGTCATATGTGTGTCACATGTGTATGATTTTATATGTGACAAATCAAATTTGAATTTGAGTACATACATATATATATATATATATATATATATATATATATATATATATATATATATATATATTTTTTTTTTTTTTTTTTCTCTCCCATAGCACATGGAGTATACAATAAATATATAGTATATAGTAAATAAATAATAATAATAATTCATGGGCTCAAACGAACAAATAAAAATGTAAATTTATTATACATATTGATTCTCTCCCTTATCACATGGAGTATATATTTCTGAACATATCTGTCAAACAGAATAGCACGTGTGGGGAAAAAATAAAAAAATTAAATTAAAATAAATAAATAAATGAAATAATAATAATAATAGTAATAATAATAATTCATGGGCTCAAACAAACAAATACAAATGTAAATTTATTATATATATTGATTCTCTCCCATATCACATGGAGTATATACACTATATTGCCAAAAGTATTCGCTCACCCATCCAAATAATCAGAATCAGGTGTTCCAATCACTTCCATGGCCACAGGTGTATAAAATCAAGCACCTAGGCATGCAGACTGTTTTTACAAACATTTGTGAAAGAATGGGTCGCTCTCAGGAGCTCAGTGAATTCCAGCGTGGAACTGTGATAGGATGCCACCTGTGCAACAAATCCAGTCGTGAAATTTCCTCGCTCCTAAATATTCCACAGTCAACTGTCAGCTGTATTATAAGAACGTGAAAGTGTTTGGGAACGACAGAAACTTAGCCACGAAGTGGTAGGCCACGTAAACTGACGGAGCGGGGTCAGAGGATGCTGAGGCGCATAGTGCGAATAGGTCACCAACTTTCTGCAGAGTCAATCGCTACAAACTTCATGTGGCCTTCAGATTAGCTCAAGAACAGTGCGCAGAGAGCTTCATGGAATGGGTTTCCATGGCTGAGCAGCTGCATCCAAGCCATACATCACCAAGTGCAATGCAAAGCGTTGGATGCAGTGGTGTAAAGCACGCCGCCACTGGACTCTAGAGCAGTGGAGACGCGTTCTCTGGAGTGACGAATCGCGATTCTCCATCTGGCAATCTGATGGACGAGTCTGGGTTTGGCGGTTGCCAGGAGAACGGTACTTGTCTGACTGCATTTTGCCAAGTGTAAAGTTTGGTGGAGGGGGGATTATGGTGTGGGGTTGTTTTTCAGGAGCTGGGCTTGGCCCCTTAGTTCCAGTGAAAGGAACTCTGAATGCTTCAGCATACCAAGACATTTTGGACAATTCCATGCTCCCAACTTTGTGGGAACAGTTTGGAGCTGGCCCCTTCCTCTTCCAACATGACTGTGCACCAGTGCACAAAGCAAAGTCCATAAAGACATGGATGACAGAGTCTGGTGTGGATGAACTTGACTGGCCTGCACAGAGTCCTGACCTCAACCCGATAGAACACCTTTGGGATGAATTAGAGCGGAGACTGAGAGCCAGGCCTTCTCGTCCAACATCAGTGTGTGACCTCACAAATGCGCTTCTGGAAGAATGGTCAAAAATTCCCATAAACACACTCCTAAACCTTGTGGACAGCCTTCCCAGAAGAGTTGAAGCTGTTATAGCTGCAAAGGGTGGACCGACGTCATATTGAACCCTATGGATTAGGAATGGGATGTCACTTAAGTTTATATGCGAGTCAAGGCAGGTGAGCGAATACTCTTGGCGATATAGTGTATTTCTGAACATATCTATCACAAAGAATAACACATGTGGGGGAATAAATAAATAAATAAATTAATTAATTAATTTGTGGGCTCAAACAAACAAATAAAAATGTAAATTTATTTATCAGGTAGGAAGGAATGAAAGAAGGAAGGAAGGTAGGATGGACAAACAAACCAAAGGAAAACATGACACTACAACTTGGATGGGATGATGATGTATTCTCCATCAGGAAGGCGGAAACATGAACTGACCTTACACAGGTTGATGAGCTCATGAGTGAGCAGTGGAGCCATGTGTGAGGAACAAATCTTGCTTCATATGAACTCTTGACAGAACTTCAAATTGCCAGACGACACATCAGTGAATTTAAGGTTGCTCACCCACACACATACATCTCCATGTGTAATTATTTCATAGGTATTAGTTTAAACTTTTCATACATATGTTTACACGCAACCTCAGCAGCCATCATCAAACCTGACTGGGAACTTGAAAGGGAGGGACATAAGATAGTAAGAAAAAACTGAAGCAATATTAAATAGCAACATTTGATTTAGAGCTTATAAATCGGGCCCCACCTCGTATATTGCAAAGCCAATGATCTATATGTCTTTGCTCCCTTTTTGCTGTTTCCTGTGTTCTTTCTGCATCAGAGCCACTGAGAATCGTGCAATTGTTTGGTCCTGTCATAACCGGCTTCGACAGCTTGAGCTTAAACTGAGGGTTGAGCCAAAATGCCATCCATCCATCCACTCATCCATCCATGACATTCAATTCATTAATCTGTACATCCATCCAGTTCTAATCTACCCATTCCCATCCATCTATCATATCCATCCATCCTGATCCTTTCCAATCCAGCCATCCACTACAGCCAATTCTCCCACTAATTCATCCATCCATTCCAATTATCCATCCATCCTAATACATTAAATACAAAGTATTTATCCATCTAATCCATACACCCGTTCCAATCATCCGTCCATCCATCCATCCATCCATCATTCTAGTATTTCCATGCTTACCATAAACTGACACAAAATTTGTATATTAAAAATATATTTATTGAACAGATACATTTTTGATTACATAAAACTCAGTAAGTGTCTTTTGACCAGAGCACAGAGAACACAATACAGGCACTGGCATGAACAGAACAGAATTAACAGCATGTCTTAATAGCTTTTTATAGAGTAATGTATTTGGCAATGAAATATGAAATATGAAATCATCTATTTATTTCCTCATATTTTTCTCTGAATCAGCATTTAAACACAAAGTCATTTCATTTCACCCCTGCCATGTGTTTTGAATGAATATCCAATCAGACTGATAGGAAAAGGAACTGTCTGGAAAACTGCCTCTCATAACAAAAGTACTTTATTTATTGTTCACTGCAGAAATTTCACCATAGCTACTGTAGTAACAGGCAATTTCACCCTGCTGCATCCTAAGTGGAGATTCATTCAGCAGTTTTTAGGTATGGGATTGATTCCTGATTTGTAATTATTATTATTATTATTATTTTACATATTCCTGGCCAATAACAAGAACAACCAACCAAACACAGTATTAATCTTCTATTATTTCCTCACACTTCTTCATCTTTTACTCTGAGTCAGTGGGTTTTTTCAGAGAAGACACGCAACATGAAGTGGCCTACTTTCACTTCGAACATGGATGGGATGATGTATTCTCCAGCAGGAAGGCAGAAGCATGAACTGACCTCACGCAGGTTCATGAAGAGCTCAGATCAAGCGGTGGAGCCATGTGTGAGGAAGAATCTTACTTTAGGTGAACTCCTGACTTAACTACCATCTGCCAGACGACATGTCAGTGAATGTAATGTTGCTCAGCTTGTGTATCTACATACCTGAGGCTCACCCACACACATACATTTCCATGTGAAGTTATTTCATAGAGATTAGTTTAAACTTTCCATACAGAAGTTCACACGCAACCTCAGCAGCCATCATCATACCTGACTGGGAACCTGTAAGGGAGGGACCAGATAGTAAGAAAAAAATATTGAAGCACCATTTGATTTAGAGCTTATAAATTGGTGTACACCTCGTATTATCACAAAGCTGATGGTCTCCATGTCTTTGCTCTCTTTTTACTGCTTCCTGCGTTCTTTCTGCATCAGAGCCACTAAGAAGGTGCAATAGTCTTGTCCTGCCAAATGGTTGAACCAAAATGCCACCCACCCATCCATAACATTTGATTCATTCATCTCTACATCCATCCAGTTCTAATCTACTAATTCCCATCCATCCATCAAATCTATCCATCTATCTATCCTGATCCTTTCTAATCCAGTCATCCATTTCTCCCACCAATTCATCCCCCCAATCCAATTATCAAACCATCCTAATACATTAAAACCAAAATATTTATCCATCTAAGCCATATACCCATCCCAGTCATCCATCTGCTCAGGAATCAAACCTAGGTTGCAGCCGTGAATCCTGCCACTGGACCACCATGGAATGAGTGAAGGAATGAGGAGAAATGAACAAAAATTTATTTTAACACCATGTTCCATAATGCTGAAAATGTGCAGATGAAACCTTGATTTTCGGATTTTCATGAAGGTGTTGTTTTGTTGGTCACATTGGAATCACTTTTAACCCCTGACATATAGTAGTCACTGCAGTGGACAGCTAATTACAAGTCTTTTTCTCCTCAGTGCATTAGTTTCTATGGTGGAATAGAATATCAGCTTCTAGTGAGCTCTCTGCTGCACAACTCCATTGAGGCTTATTCAGTGGTCAGTCATTATGACTGCAAGTGAATTTCCTCTGAATCCAAGATTGCTGACAGTCAGCCACACTTGTTGACTTCTGCTGGCATATCCTGTCATTCCTTCTATTCCAGAAGGACCCTAGAGTTAAAAAAAAAAAAAAAAAGATGATGATGATGATATACAGTAACATTTAAGTCATTTTGAGCCACGGCACATTTTTTACATTAAAAACATCCCATGCCACATCACCAACCAAAAATTTTACAAAATGACACACTGTAGCCTAACACAGTATATATAATGACAGTTTAATCTCTCAGTTTGTTTACACTCACTCAGTGTAAAACCTATAACTGCTGTGATGAACACAAAACTGATATCCTGACAGGATTTGAAGAAAGGCACACACAAAGCTCTTGCTCAACAGCTCTCAGTCTCTCTATGTTTTTAGTTTTTATTGCAGTCATGCTTGAAAAGCTCAACTCACATAGATATTTTTTGGAAACTGGGAGCAAGATCGAAATAGCTGTTTGCCAGAATGGAGAACTTCTTCGCAGCAGTCAACCAAAAACTGTCCAAAGGTAGATCAGCAAAGCTTAGCTTCAAACCACGATCTTCTCTCAGTTCAGTTAGTTCCTTCTGCTCTTGCAAAGTCATGTCATTTCCAAAAACTGCTGCTGAGCTATTTGGGTCCCTAACCCAGTCAAGGCAATCAGTGGAGGCTGAAGGGAAATAAAACGACAACTTCTCCTCAAGAGTTTTCAAATGTTTACCTATTATCTCACATAGTGCAGCAGTGCTGACATCTTGCCAATTCTGGGTGAGTGGAAACATGCCAAGGTTGGCACTTTCCAGATATTGCCAGTGGAGCACTTTTGAATGAAATCCATTTATTTTATCTGTAAGCAGGTTTTTATTTTGGCTTTGCATTCATGTGTTTAGTTAATTTAAATGCTGGAATATATTGGACCAGCTTTGCACACCACTCATCACTTGCAAGCAGCTTTGCATCATCGCACCTCTCATTAGTCAAAACACTTTTAGTTCCTCTGTATGGAGCAATAATGCTTTATGATCTGCGCCCATTTCTTCACACAAAGATGCAGTTTTTTACAGGTCTTGTCTTTACATAGTTTACTATACACACAACACCATCCAACATATGAGCTGTTGGTAAAGTCTTGGCAACGAGTGCCTCACGGTGCAAATATCAGTGTGTAAAATTAACATCCGGGTTTCTCACTTTCACCCTGTTGATGAAGCCTTTGGTCCGTCCGACCATTGCTGCTGCTCCATTAGTGCGGACACAGTTTTCCCAAGTCCTCTTTGTTCAAAATATTCTGACAAAAAAATTTCCTCCCCTGCTGTTTTTCTGTCAATTCCTTGCAAAATAGGAAGTTTTCTCTTATGGTGTCTACGTCCACAAAATGCACATTGGCCAAGAGTTGAGAATTTCAATTTACAATGTCCACTAATATCTGTAGACTCATCAAGTTGAAGTGCAAATTTCCCAGTGATGCGTATGTTTTCAAAACAACACTTTTGATATCTGCAGACATGTCATCAACGACAATGGCAATTGTGTCATATGAGAGAGATACTTTAGCTATTTCTTTAACTGCATCAGGGCCAAGCATCTCGTTGACATTGGCTTTGCAGGCAGGTAATATTAATGACTCTGAAACATTGTGTAGCTTTTTTAATTTGGCTATGAGTTTAGCTACTAGGTAGCTAGCTTAGAGAGCTCTCTCATTCACTTTTCTGTTTTTTTTTCATTAAAGTTGCCTGTTTCTTAGTGTGTTCATGCAAATGTACAAAATAATCTGCATTCTTGTTATGAAGTGAAGGGTTTCGTTTGGAGATTTAAACATTTAACCTGATTAAGTTGTTTAAGCTTGTTGGGGACCATGGCACTGTTGGATAACTTTTCCCCACATACCAAGCATAACAGAGTCAGTGCAGTCAGATCCCCGGTAAAAGTAAATCCAAACGAAAGATAACTTTCATTGTACTGCATCGAGCTCACAGTTTCTGCTTTCTATTGGCCACCACTCATTGGGCTACCTACTGACATGGAGGAGCATGTCCATTAGTCTGCCAGTCACTCATCCAACGATTTCTTATGGCATGCTTGTGTGCCGTGGCACAGTGGTTGAAAATGATTGATCAAATTAATCAATCAATTTTTTGTACTTGAGTTTTTCTGGTCTTTAGCTATTGTATAGTGCCTTACAAAAGTAAGGCAAAAGTAATGCCCTCCTTGCCCAGCCTGCCAGTTTAGGTGGATGGCAATGTCTTGGTAGGTTTGCAGTTGTGCCATACTTTTTCCATTTTTGGATGATGGATTAAATAGTGCTCTGTGATATGTTCAACCTTGGGATGTTTTTAACTGCTTTAAACTTCTTGACAACTTTAACCCTGACCTGTCTGGTGTGTTCCATGGGCTTCATGATGCTGTTTATTCACTAGTGTTCTCTAACAAATCTCTGAGGGCTTCACAGTACAGCTGTATTTATACTGAAATTACACACAGGCTCTAGATTTACTAATTAGACTCTAGACTTACTACTAGATTAACTAATTAGGTGACTTTTGAAGAAAATTGGATCCTGTGGATTTTAGTTATAGTCATCAGGGTAAAGAGGCTGAATAGAAATGCATGCAACACTTTTCAGATATTTATTTGTAAAAATAAATAAATAAAAAATGAAAACCATTTATCTTTTTTCCTTTCACTTCACAATTATGTGCCACTTTGTGTTGGTCTGTCACATAAAATCCCAATAAATGTAATGACTGGCCCGAGACAGAGGGTTGAGGATCCATGAGCTCAATCGTTAATGACGATTAGTCACAAAAACAAAGGCGAAAGCTGAACGAGCAAAAAATGGTGAAAAACCGGAAAACACAGTCTGCAAAAAACGAAACCGAAACTCGCAAACTGAAACTCGTAATCCCAATAAACGTTGCAATAGAGTCCATACACAGTATAATCCAAACTGGCAGTAATCCGACAAGGCTTGGTAAATTCAAAGAACAATACTTTGCATTGTGGCATTGTGCAAGCACACTGCATAAGAAGGCTGAAAAAACGGAAGAACGGTCTCCTTCGTCGTAGCATCAAAACTCGGGAGACGGCTCCCTCTGTTGGCCCAATGCCAGGTCCGATGTTACAGAACCCCATCCCCCCACCCCCATATTTATGATAATCCCCAGATGGTCGCAGAAGGTCCGCCACACCTGGGAGGTGAACTGAGAGCCCCGGTCTGAAACCATAGTTCCTGAAAACGTGGTGAAATAACATCATGGCTGTTTTCATAGCATTAGGTAGACCTCTTAGTGGCACCAGTTTGCATCCCTTAGAGAATCAGTCAATGACCACTAGGATGGTGTCAACCCCCTGTGCTGGGTAGATCTGTAACAAAATCAATCGCAATGTGGGACCAGGGTCGTTTACGTATGGGCAGGGGCTCCAGTAAGCCTGTGGGGAGTTGACGACTGGTTCGGGACTGAGAGCAGACGGAACAGGCTTGGACATAAGCTTCAGCATCAGGAGCTAGGGAAGGCCACCAGAATTTATTTCTTAGCAGGGTGATGGTGCGGCGGATGCCCGGATGACCAGAGTTGGGGGCGTCATGTACCCGCTGTAGAACACAGCAAGGGAGGGACAAGGGTACGTAGACCTTGGAAGGTGGGCAGGCTGGTGGGGGCAGCTCCCGGCGTGGGCTCTTTGAATCTCCTCCATTAAATCCCAAACAACTGGAGCTAGGATCATTCTGGCTTGTTGAGTTGAGGAGCTTATGGGGTCATGACGGCGGGATAGCACATCAACCTTACTGTTCTTTGTGCCAGGGTGGTAGGTTACTGTAAACTGAAAACGAGTGAAAAACAAGCCCCAGTGGGCCTGACAGGGGTTCAGTCTTTTGGCGTTGCACAGATATTCCAGGTTACGGTGGTCCGTGAGTACAACAAAGGGGTGCTGTGCTCCTTCAAGCCAGTGCCTCCATTCTTCCAGCATAGCTTTTATTGACAACAGCTCCCGGTTCCCCACATCATAGTTAACCCTTAGGAGTCGGCCAACCCGATGGCGGGAACACTTGCATTTTTTTCTGGTAACCGTGAAAAGAACTTAAAATGCTCCGTTATTTTTGATCATACACATAAGTGTAGTACATCATTTGAATCTGTAAAGGGTCTACTTTTATTTATGTACACTCACAATATCCACAAAACATTGTGCTTTTGTAAAATAAAGAAAATAAACAGGGTGCGCTTTCAGCCGTCTCAGTCTCTGCGAAAATATTTTTGAAACGCATCACTAAATGAACTGAAACTCCGCGAATAGTGCACACACAGACATGAGAAATATATCTATAGAAAGCTTAAAAGGTCTTTTAAATGATGCAAGTCACGTCGAAAACAAATATTCTCAGTTTATGTAATCCATGTGAAACCAAGGAGAGGCACATAATTTCTGTCGCACTTCATTATCTGAGGCAGGACACGCCCAGACGCTATTCACAGGGAAAACACGCCACGCCCCTGGACACCGGCTTGCTGTTGCAGTTTTACCCTGCATGCATGTTTTTGCACAGTTTTTTTTATCTTGCACTGTTTTACACTGAATGTCTTTTTTTCCGGTTTTTACTTTGCACTGTTCCTGTTGCAGTTTTACCCTGCATGTATGTTTTTGGAGAGTTTTTTAATATATATATATATATATATATATATATATATATATCCTACACTGTTTTTGTTTGCACCATTTTACTCTGAACTATTTTACTCAAACAAACAAATACTCACTCAAACAAATACTCACCATTTTACTCAAACAAAAACAGTGTAGGATATAGATATATAATATATATATATAAAATAATATATATATATATTATATATATCCTACACTGTTTTTGTTTGCACCATTTTACTCTGAATATCTGTTTACACTTTTTATTTATCTTGAACTGTTCCTGGGATTCTTGCAAGTGAATCTTGAGTTATTCTAAATAAACTACAAACAAAGAAATATGTTTGTTTTTGTCCTCAAATTATTTTCTTGTAGCACTTTCCTCAGTCACATACCTGACTGAAAGGGGTAAGTATGCAGCTCATTATGTGCGTCTTTGTCTTCTCTGGTGTGAATTACAGCATTATTCATGATCATTCACACCTCCTCGCATATAGCCTTTCTAAACAAAAAGTGTCTTAGAAAATTTAAATGAATGTATTGTTTCTATGAATAAGTGAGCAGGATGATTGTCACATCATTTCGAAGTAAAAACTCCAGGCTACACGATCCAGCTCACAAAAGTCTTGTACACAAATGTTATGAATGTGTTTTGTGGTCTTATTTCAGTGACTTGTTTTTTTGTTGTTTTCAATAATCACGCATAACTGTTATTTTCTCCAATATACAAACTTGTACATACATACTGCTCACATATTATTGTAGCCCAGTTTGTGCTGCATACAGTGTAATCAGACTTTAGCCATTTATATGTTTATAAGTAACTGAAAAATACACAAATGTCAGGACATGTCAGAACTTCTTCAGGGCCCCAAAACACCTGCAGACTCCTAAGGGTTAACTTCTGCCGGGGTCAACTTCCTGGAGAAGTTCGCACATGGATGCAATTTCCCGGGGTCCCCATGGCGTTGTGACAGGACTGCGCCTTTCCCACAACTGGTGGTCCACTTCAACCACGAAGGGATGATTTGGGTTCGGGTGGCCAAGAATGGGTGTGGTAGTGAATCGCTGCTTTAATTGCTGGAATGCCACTCTAGCCTGCTTGGTCCAGGAAAGTACAGTGTGGACATGCTGCACATGGTCCTGATAGGTGGGGAGTAGATCAATATGTCATCTATATAGGCGATGACGTACTTATCCAACAAGTCCTTAAGCACCTCATTGATAAAGGCCTGGAACACTGCTGGGGCATTGGTAAGCCCAAAGGGCATCACTAGATACTCATAATGGCCTCTCATCGGGTGGAAGGCAGTTTTCCACTCATCACCTTCTCGAATCCTCACCAGGTTGTATGTGCTGCGTAAATCCAGTTTTGTGAAGTAGCGAGCCTCACAGAGCTGTTCAAGAGCTGCTGGAACTAGAGGGAGTGGATAGGGATATCGGACAGTGATGGCATTTAGTCCCCGGTAGTCTATACATGGCCGTAAGCCCACGTCCTTCTTTTCGACAAAAAAGAAACTTGCAGCAGCAGGGGAGGTAGATTGTCAAATATAGCCTGCCTCTAATGCCTCCGGTATGTAGTCCTCCATAGCCTTACTTTCAGGGTGCGAGAGAGGATAAATCCTGCCCTTGGGCACCATGGCGTTGGGCAGGAGGTCAATAGTGCAGTCCCAGGGGCGGTGGTGTGGGGGGGTGGAGGCACGTAGCTTTTAACTTACTGAACACCTCGCTGAGGTCATGGTATTCTCTTGATATGCCAGTTACTCCTATTCCTTCAGGGCTTTCCACTGACATAGCGAAACAAGCACGTGATACATGGTTTTGGAAGCAATTTGTTATACAATGAGGTGCCCAGCGTACTAATTCCCCCTCTTTCCAGGACATATTGGGATTATGTTGCTGAAGCCAAGGGAAACCAAGGATAATGGGGTTCTTGGGGGAAGAAATAACATAGAGCGCCAGCTTCTCGGTGTGGAACAGCCCGATCTGCAGAGTGAGAGGGTCAAGTATCCTTCCCCGATGGGTTGAGTGTCTATGGCCTTCACTCGTAGAGGGGTTGTTCAGCGAATGGTGGGAAGGTTGAGTTTCTCTATGAGAGGTTGGCCGATCAGGTTGAAGGCCGCACCCGAGTCAATCAGTGCTGTGACAACATAGGACATGTACTCAGTGTATAGCCTTACAGGTTAAAAGAGTGATGCAAAATTTTTCCCACGTTAGATGTAGTAGCGGGCAGCTCTGGGCATTCTGCCACTCTGTGACCACCGCAATAAAAACACAGCCTCAGGTGATCGCGGCTTTGTTGTTCCTTGGGTGAAATTCGGTCCAGCTGCATGGGTTCAGGGCCCTCCCCCCGAGGGGTCGGCGCTGTCTCCTGGCTACTTCTGTCAAGGCGAAGGCGGGTGTTGCCTCAATGTTGTTGCAGCAAGTTATCCAGCCGAATGGCGGTGGTAATGTAACTGGAGAGGGATACGTTGGTGTCCCGACATGCCATGCCAAACAGTGCTAACAATGCGGTGTCATTCCACCAGCAAAAAAGGGTCAAAAACCGGAAAACACAGTGTGCACTGAAAAACAAAACAGAAACTCGCAAACCAAAACTCGTAATCCCAATAAACATTGCAATAGAGTCCATACACAGTATAATCCAAACTAGCGGTAATCTGACAAGGCTTGGTAAATTCAAAGAACAATACTTCGCATTGTGGCGTTGCAAACATGCTGCATAAAAAGGCTGAAAAAAACGGAAGAACGTTTTCCTTTGTGGAAACTTGTGGGATGGCTCCCTCTGTTGGCCTGATGCCAGGTCCGATGTTACAATAAAATACATTTAGTTTTGTGGTTGTAACATGACAAAATGTGAAAAAGTTGACAGGTAAACTAAACAATAGGCGTATACAATGTTAAAATGTGTGAAAATGTGTTAAAATGTTTTTCAAAGCTTAAAATGGAATAATTGTACATGGATTTACCATAAAAAACTATTTCATTCATTTTTACCTTAAAGTCATACTGTTTTATGTTGAGTGCTCAGATGCATGTAGTCCACTGGAATGGATATTTCTATAACCTTCTGTAAAAATTCGTATTAAAAAAAGTGAATATTTGTTTTTTCTTGCCCTAAGAAGAATACAAACACTCTCAATTCTCATAATTCATGCATCAGAGGGTTAATTACTGGTAGAAAAAAATATTGATTAATATAAGTGTTGATAATTGCACTTATTTGGTTTATTTTTTTAAGTGTGCAGTGCATCCAGAAAGTATTCATTTAGCCACTCCTTTGTTATCTTGGCTGTGTGCTTAGGGTTGTTGTCCTGTTGTTCTGATCCATCGCCCTAGTCTGAGGTCCAGAGCGTTCTGGAGCAGGTTTTCATCAAGGATGTCTTACTACATTGCTGCATTCATCTTTCCCTCAATTCTGACTAACTGTCTCCCAGTTCCTTGCCACTGAAAATCATCCCCACAGCATTATCCTGCCACCACCATGCTTCAGTGTAGGGATAGTATTGGCCAGGTGATGAGCCGTGCCTGGTATCCTTCAAACATGATGCTTGCCATTCAGGCCAAAGAGCTCAATCTTTGTTTCATCAGACCAGAGAATTTTGTTTCTCATGGTTTGAGAGTCCTTCAGGACTGAGGAGTGGCTTCTGTCTGGCCACTCTACCATTCAGGCCTGATTGCTGGAGTGCTGCAGAGATGGTTGTTCTTCTGGAAGGTTCTCCTCTCTCCACAGAGACACCCTGGAGCTTGTTCAAAGTGACCATCGGGTTCTTGTTCACCAAAATGATCCCTTTGGCACAGGAAGTGAAAACATATTTGTGGAGCGGTGGAGCCACATTTGAGGAAGAAATCTTGCTTCAAGTGAACTCCTGACTGAACTTCAAACTTCCAGACGACACATCAGTAAATATAAGGTTGCTCAGCTTGTGCATCTACATACCTGAGGCTCACTCACACACATACATTTCCATGTGTAATTGTTTCATAAAGATTAGTTTAAACTTATCATATAGGATTTCACACGCAACCTCAGCAGTCATTATCATACCTGACTGGGAAACGGAAAGGGAAGGGCATGAGAAAGTAAGAAAAAAAACTAAAGCAATATTAAATAACAACATTTGATTTAGAGCTTGTAAATCAGTGCACACCTCGTATATCGCAAATCCAATGGTCTCCATGTTGTTGCCCTCTTTTTGCTGTTTCCTGAGGTCTTTCTGCTGTTTCCTGAGGTCTTTCTGCATTAGAGCCACTAAGAAGGTACAATAGTTTGGTCCTGTCATAACCAGCTTCATCAGCTTGATCTTAAACTGAGGGTTGAGATGTCATTCCAAAATGTCATCCATCCATCCACTCATCCATCCATCACATTCAATTCATTCATCTGTACATCCATCCAGTTCTAATCTACCCATTCCCATCCATTAATCAATCTATCCATCCTGATCCTTTCCAATACAGCCATCCACTACAGTCAATTCTCTTACCAATTCATCCATCCAGTCCAATCATCTATCCATCCTAAATACACCAAATGCAAAGTAATTTTCCCATCTAATCCATACACCTGTTCCATCCATCCATCCCTCCCTCCCTCCCTCCATCCATCCATCCATCCATCACTCTTGTAACATCCGGGTCTTTCTTGCAGGGCTTGAACGTAACAGATCTCTGTCGTAACCACATGCACCCGCATGCCATGGAAAGCCAGACCCATGTGCAGGATTAAATGAAGCACTGCTTTATCCACAGGGGTAAGTCAGGACAAAAACAAAACATAAAACAAAACTAAACATAACATAGGGCAAAACATCAAGGTAAAATGGGGAACAGGTGACAAGGCGGGAATGCAGAACAGTAAGAAGGGTGTGGCACAAAGTACAAGGGAAAACAAGCAGTAAAGCAGGCTCCGCCGATTCATCTACCAGCACCCCCTCCAGTGGTCTGGCAGGGAACTGTTCCAATGATTCTTGACAATTCTAGTATTTCCATGCTTACCATAAACTGACACAAAAATTGTATTTTAAAAATATATTTATTGAACAGATACATTTTTGAATACATATAACTCAGTAAGTGTCTTTTGACCAGAGCACAGAGAACACAATACAGGCACCGGCAGGAACAGAACAGAATTAACAGCAAGTCTTCATGGCTTTTTACAGAATAATGTGTTTGGCAATGAAATATGAAATCATCTATTTATTTCCTTATATTTATCTCTGAATCAGCATTTAAACAAGGTCATTTCATTTCACCCCTGCCATGTGTTCTGTATGAATATTCAATCAGACTGATGAATCTGGAACTGTCTGGAAAACTGCCTCTCATAAGAAAAGTACTTCATTTATTGTACCCTGCAGAAATATCACAATGGCTACTGTAGTAACAGGCAATTTCATCCTGCTGCATTCTAAGTGGAGATTTCTTCAGTGGATTTTAGGTATGGGATTGATTCCTGATTTGTAATTATTATTTTTTTTTTTAAATGTTCCTGGCCAAACACAAATATAAAACCAACACACCAAAAAATAAGAATCAAATGGCACCCATAGTGTGAAAACAAGCTCATGAATGTGTTGTTTTGTTGGTCACATTGGAATCACTTTTAATTACTAAAAGTATAAATATTGATTAAGGTAAGTGTTGATAATTTAGCTTATTTGGTTCATTTTTTAAAAGTGTATATTAAATGTTATTTACTGTATTTATGGTGCATTTATGATGTATTAATGCTGACTCTCTTGGTTTCTCTTCATTTTAAATAATGTTAATTATGGAAACATTCCTCACACAAAGTGGAGCAGCCTGAACTGGAATTAACTGATAGATAATATTGAAAAGAAAGTAATCCCTTTGGCACAGGAAGTGAAATCATATTTGGTAACAAGGTAAGGTTCAGAATCCTTTCAGTTAGCAGGAAAAGTATGCTTGCTTTCAAATGGCTGGTCAGAGAGGCTGTAAACACTACACTGTCTGGCACTTTTTTTAAGACAGAGACTGATGACTTTACATGTATGGTGTTCTCAGATTGTGGCTTACTGTTTTGGCTTATGAGTAAATAACACACAGAACAGAGACTGGCTTCTTATATGGCACAATAGAACATAAACCCTTTAACCACTCCTTAAACCAGTACACCTTTAAAAAGAGAGAAACTGGACTAAAATACTGATTGCATACCATCACCTTGAGCAATAATAATAAAAATGTGAAGAAGGCACTTCTGGACCAGCTGGAGGGAGATATGGGTCTCAGTGCAAGCAGACAGGCATCCAGATGTCTGTCTGTTTAAGCAAACATTGTCAAAGATAGCCACTGAAAACAAGAAATAGGAAAATGGTTAGTCATAAATAAATCAAACAGTCTTATTATATGTATTATAGCACAGCACTGCTGAATTCTCAAGGTTTGTATTCATTTTCTCAGCTCTAAACTAGCTTTAGCCAAAAGGCAAATGTAATCCTTAGTATTCTGACTTGTATGTCGTATCTTATTATTTTAATCCAATGTTTATTTTGATTTAGAATCTCATTTCTGTTTTGCTTAATAAATAGTTACTTTGAATAGGTAATTATTTAGACTAAGCTTCATATAAGCATATAACAGCTTCATATAACAGTCAGTAGGTTTTAATACAGGAGTCTCTGGGAATACAGCATTTGTGCTCCAAAAAAGGCATGCCAATACATTTTTTTGTTTTATCAATAGGATCAAAGACAAAATAGAGTTTGGTGAGGGAATGACTGATTAGAGCTGCCATAATGTAACAGCAGGCACTAACTGGTTTTGAGTTTTTCTTAGATGTTATTCTTAAATTAATATAAAAAATAATATGTTGACAAATAGCTGTGCTATAAGAGAAATAAAACACAGGGTGTGATACTGTAGGAAACTCATTATATTTTATTCTATCAGATTAGGAGAAAGTTGAGGCTCAAACCTGTTTGAAGTTTAGGGTGATGAGTCCATCATTGTTAGTGTCTGAGGAGTGAAATATTTCTGCAGAAACAAATGGCAGAATAAGAAAGTTACCCTGATGTTAGATTTTTGCAGTCATAGCATCTAATAACATTGTTTAGAGATTAAATATAATGGATTGTTATTTAAGAGACTCACTGAACATAGTCTCCAGGTGCACTAGACAAGCGACAAAGTTGTTGAAGTTGACGGTCAGGTCCTGGTCTGTGTAGCGCAGCATAACAAGCTGGAATATATCACTGTTCAGCTTGAAGCCTGGTGAGAAAAGGAGAAACAATCTTACAAATGCACACACACTATAAGACACTGATCACAGAAAGGTGCAGACAGACCGTAAGTATTGTGTTATTTAAGGTCCTGGAGCATGTGTTTCTCTCCAGAGATCCACATTTCTTAGCCTCATCCCTGGATGGACAATTATACAGGTAGATGTCATGATAAATGAAAGGACTCACCTGCTGCTTCAAGGGCTCTACGCATCTCCTGTGGGCTCATTGTACCAGACCTGTCCACATCAAACTTCCTGAACACTTCCTGAACAAGGAGAAGAAATAAACCAATTCTAAGTTGTTTTATATTCCATCCACAAGGAAAATGTCCTGACACAAAATAAAGTGTGTTGAGTTATTTTGAGGGGACAGCAAATTTACACTGCTATTCAGGCTGTACACTCACTACTTTACATTGTAGCAGAGTTTCATTTCTTCAGTGTTGTCACATGAAAAGATATAATAAAATATTTACAAAAATGTGAGAGGTGTACTCAATTTTGTGAGATACTGTATGTCAGGTAGCCCAAAAAACATTTATTCGCTATTTTGTTAAAGTTTAGTCAAATGATCTAGCTAGTGTAATGTACATGGTACGTGTTATTACCTGCAAATTTTCTGTTTTATAGAATTATTTATGCAGGTGAAGACTTTAATCCAACTCACCTGATAGTTTTCTATTTTCATCCACAGCACATGGAACTCTGTGAGGTCCAGCTTCCTGTTGTTATCTCTCTGAACATGTCTGTCACAAAGAATAACAAATGTGGAGAAAGAGACAAAGACATGCTGTATAGACCTGAAGAAACAGAGTCCAGACTGAGAGACACTCAAGAGAGAAAAACAGACAGGTGCAAATTTCAATAAATGGACAAAACCTAAAGTGTGTGCTACTGCAACAGCTACTGCTATTACTACTACTACTACTTCTACTACTACTACTACTACTACTACTACTACTAATAATAATAATGATAAAAAAAATCATAAGCTCAAACAAACAAATAAAAATGTAAATTTATATAGAAAGGAGGATGGTAGAAAGGAAGGAAGGAAGAAAGAAAGAAAGAAAGAAAGAAAGAAAGAAAGAAAGAAAGAAAGAAAGAAAGAAAGAAAGAAAGAAAGAAAGAAAGAAAGAAAGAAAGAAAGAAAGAAAGAAAGAAATGTGTGTGAAGCCCTCAATTAAGGATACATCCATGAGGTTGATCATACTGCGACATGAATCCTGGCTGAAACCATCTGTCTTCAGTTCTTTATCTATAAGAAAGCCGGAGAGTTTAAATTTACACACAACGCACAGTAACTATCTTAGGATGAGATATTTATCACTTATAATGAACTGTGTATGAACCGAATTCTGTTGTGAAGACTCACGCATGCTGATGAGGCTGTTCAGAATGGTCTGGAGCTCTTTAACACTGACCTTCTGGTCCTAAAAAAAAAACACACAAATAATGTGTTATATTATTTCACGTTATATACTATTTCAAGAATTCATAAATGTGTATCAGAATATTTCACATAATTTATATTATAAATAATGTGAAATATTCTGAAACACATTTATGAATTTGTGAGTTCAGGATGCTCACAGAATTTTTAAAAAAGTAACCTTCCCTTCCTCCACCCCCAAAATGTTTGCACTATAGCTAATCTTGGAACCTGAGGATCTTTTACATCAATATGCTGAAGAAAAAAAAGGTAAACTCTACCTCTCTAAAAAGAAAAAACTCTTTAATTTGAAAAAATTGTTAATTTAATTTTGGCATGTTTGCTAACATCTTTGCTATCTTAGCATCTTTGCTAACACTAGGTTGGATTAGCATTGATTCAAGTAGCTAACTTAATTGGCAGCAGCTAATGGCTAATATTGTAAACATAATAAAAGTTTTCAAATGAAAACATTGCATTAACACAATTACAACCTTTATTTCATACTTCTGAAACCATGAAACCTTTTTGGCTGGATTATTCCACTCGGTATACTTTTGACAAATATCTATCTATGTATAAGTACAATTTCTCACTACTTTGTCCACTCCTGCAAACAATATATTGTACAGATCTACTGTTCACTTGAGAGAGACCCAAAGCAGCCTATAAAAATGTATTCTGTTGATGAAATTGTCTGGGAACAGAAAGCTCCATATATTGAATAAACAGCCAAAACAATTAATGTACATATTTAAATAATGAGCATAATTTCTGTATAGGTGTGGATGATTCCTAACATAAATATGTACTGAGGGAATCCATGTAACAAAGAGCTGCAGAACATTTGAGAATCCCGCTTAAAGCCTGCTTAACACAGATCCTCTTGCTTCTTACCGGTCCCGCCAGCTGTCTGAAGAGACTCTTGAATCTGGCATTGATTTGACTCTCATCCAAATAATTCTGACAGAAAGAAGAATGATATACAGAGAGAAACAGTGCTAGTTAGCAACAAATTCTTAATGTTTTCTTTCTTAATCACTGGTGAGATTCTTGACATCTAATGTCATGAGTGTACAGGTTATGGATCATTCAGGATGTTCAGAAGGAAATTTAGAAACAGATATTAGGAGGTTTATTTTATTTTTTTATTCAAGTTAAAGAAAAGCTTTGTCGCAAATGACAAGACACTACACACTTACACCATGCACTAGGTATGTTATGTCTAGTGTATAAATCTTTTCCGTAATACTACTAGCTTTAGCAGAATTTTTAAAATGTTAAAAAATAAGTTACACAATATGGACTAATTAAAAAAAAAACTTTTGTACCACCCTTGCCACCACAGTGTCATCAGCCATCTAAAACATTTTTCACATCCAGGAACAGTGCATGGTAGCTTCACCCTTTTCCACTCCAATGCTTGAGGGTTGAGTGCATAAGGTGTCTAACATTCCACACTTCATTTTTCCGGTTAAATAAAAAAGTGCATCATCCAGGTAAATGAAGTGATCTTGTTAGAACTTTCAGTCTCAATACATTAGTTTAATTACTAATACTTCAAAATGCGTAAGTATGCGATTTGGGACACAACTTTGTGATTTGTGAATCTGCATTGTCCCCAACTCACCACTCTGGGAAGAGCAAATTTGACTTCATCGTCCATTTCCCTACAGCAGGAAGAAATACGTTTGCATCAGTTTGTGCTCAATCACTCTATATACGTGTACACAGCATAAAAAATTTATTTACAATACAAGAACAACAAAAGCTGTTCCTGTGACCAGTCTGTCGTTTTAATTTGTATAATATTTACAACATAATCAGTTGATTTACTAGATAGGACCTCTAACCTACTATTACATCTACATTAACAAGACTTAAAGAGTAAAAAATGTTTCCTGAGTAAAAGAACACTTTATGACATGAATAGTTTAACAGTATTAATATTGTATAGTTTCCTCACTCTTCCTCATCACTTACTCAGAGTCAGTGGCTTTGTCAGAGAAGACACACAACAAGAAGTTGCCTTCTTTCTGCGGCTCAAATGACAATGGTGGACAATGATGTATTCTCCAGAAGGAAGGCAGAAACGTGAACTGACCTCACGCAGGTTGATGAACTCAGAGCGAGCAGTGGAGCCGTGTGTGAGGAAGATCTCGCTACAGGTGAACTCCTGACTGAACTACCAACTGCCAGACAACGCCCTTGAATTTAAGGTTGCTCAGCTTGTGCTTCTACATACCTGAGGCTCACCCAAACACAAACATTTCCATGTTTAATGATTTTATAGTGATGAGATTAAACTTTTCATACAGAAGTTCACATGAGATAGTAAGAAAAAAAACTGAATCAATATTAAACAGCAACATTTGATTTAGAGCTTATAAATCGGTGCGCACCTCATCATCATCATCATTGTCCTCCACTTATCCGGAGCTGGGCTGCGGGGCAACAGTCTAAGCAGGGATGCCCAGACTTCCCTCCCCCAAACACTTCCTCCAACTTTTCCATGGGAATTCCAAGGCGTTCCCAGGTCAGCCGAAAGACAAGTCCCTCCATGCCCTGGGTCTTCCCTGGGGTGTCTTCCCAGTGGGGCATGCCCGGAACACCTCCCCTGGGAGACGTCCAGGAGGCATCCGAAACAGGTGCCCGAGCCACCTCAACTGGCCCCTTTCGATGTGGAGGAGCAGCGGCTCTACTCCAAGCTCCTCCCGGGTGACAGAGCTCCTTACCCTATCTCTAAGAGAATGCCCCGCCACCCTATGAAAGAAACTCATTTCGGCCGCTCGTATCCGGGATTTTGTCTTTTCGGTCATGACCCAAAGCTCATGACCATAAGTGAGAATAGGAAGGCTCAGAGTAGAGCCTAGGCTCAGCTCCTTGTTTAGCACAACAGACCGGTACACAGACTGCATTGCTGCTGCCGCTGCACCAACCCATCTGTCAATCTCCCACTCCATTCTTCCCTGACTTGTAAACAAGACCCCAAGATACTTAAATTCCTCCACTTGAGGGAGGAACACCCATCCAACGTGGAGGGGACAAACCACCTTTTTCCGGTCGAGAACCATAGCCATGGATTTTGAGGTGCTGATCCTCATCCCAGCCGATTCACAACTGGCTGCAAACCACCCCAGTGTATGCTCTAGGTCCTGGCTCGAAGGAGCCAACATCATCTGCAAAAAGCAGAGATGAAATCCTGTGGTCCCCAAACCAGACTCCCTACAGCCCCTGACTGCACCTAGAAATTCTGTCCATAAAAATAATGAACAGAACCCAGTGACAAAGGACAGCCCTGCCGGAGTCCAACGTGCACTGGGAACAGGTCTGATTTACAGCCAGCAATGCGAACCAAGCTCCTGCTCTGGTCATACAGAAACCAAACAGCCCTTAATAGGGCCACAGACCCCATACTCCCAGAGCACCTCCCACAGAATGCCACGTGGGACACAGTTGAATGCCTTCTCCAAATCCACAAAACACATGTGGACTAGTTGGGTAAACTCACATGAACCCTCACGCACCCTGTGGAGGGTGTAGAGCTGGTCCAGTGTTCCATGACTAGGACAAAACCACATTGTACCTCCTGAATCTGAGATTCGACTAACGGTCGGACTCTCCTCTCCAGTACCCTGGAATAGACTTTCCCTGGGAGGCTGAGGAGTGTGATCCCCCTATAGTTGGAACACACCCTCCGATTCCCCTTCTTAAAAAGAGGGACCACCACCACAGTCCCTAACCACCACGCTATGTTGCAGAGACGTGTCAGTCAAGACAGCCCCGCAACATCCAGAGACTTGAGGTACTCGGGGCGAATCTTATCCACCTCTGGTGTCTTGCCACTGAGGAGCTGCTGGACTACCTCAGTGACTTCAGCTTGGGTGATGGATGAATCTACCTCTGAGTCCTCAGCCTCTGCTTCCTCTACAGAAGGTGTGTCAGTGGGATTGAGGAGATCCTCAAAGTATTCCTTCCACCGTCTGACAATATCCCCAGTCAAAGTCAGCAACTCTCCACCTCCACTGTAAACAGTGTTGGCAGAGAGCTGCTTACCCCTTCTGAGGCACTTGTAGCGATAGTCCTTCTCCATGGCCTCACCAAACTCCTCCCAGACCCGAGTTTTTGCTTCCACAACCACCCGGGCTGCAGCTCACTTGGCCTGCTGGTATGCATCAGCTGCCTCTGGGGTCCCACGAGCCAACCAGGCATGATAGGACTCCTTCTTCAGCTTGACTGCATCCCTTACTTCCAGTGTCCACCACGGGGTTTGGGGATTGCCACCATGACAGGCACCAGAGACCATAAGGCCACAGCTCCAGATACACTATATTGCCAAAAGTATTCGCTCACCCATCCAAATAATTAGAATCAGGTGTTCCAATCACTTCCATGGCCACAGGTGTATAAAATCAAGCACCTAGGCATGCAGACTGTTTTTACAAACATTTGTGAAAGAATGGGTTGCTCTCAGGAGCTCAGTGAATTCCAGCGTGGAACTGTGATAGGATGCCACCTGTGCAAGAAATCCAGTCGTGAAATTTCCTCACTCCTAAATATTTCACAGTCAACTATCAGCTGTATTATAAGAACGTGGAAGTGTTTGGGAACGACAGCAACTCAGCCACGAAGTGGTAGGCCACATAAACTGACGGAGCGGGGTCAGCGGATGCTGAGGCGCATCGTGCGAAGAGGTCGCCAACTTTCTGCAGAGTCAATCGCTACAGACCTCCAAACTTCATGTGGCCTTCAGATTAGCTCAAGAACAGTGCGCAGAGAGCTTCATGGAATGGGTTTCCATGGCCGAGCAGCTGCATCCAAGCCATACATCACCAAGTGCAATGCAAAGCGTCGGATGCAGTGGTGTAAAGCATGCCGCCACTGGACTCTAGAGCAGTGGAGACGCGTTCTCTGGAGTGACGAATCGCGCTTCTCCATCTGGCAATCTGATGGACGAGTCTTGGTTTGGCGGTTGCCAGGAGAACGGTACTTGTCTGACTGCATTGTGCCAAGTGTAAAGTTTGGTGGAGGGGGGATTATGGTGTGGGGTTGTTTTTCAGGAGCTGGGCTTGGCCCCTTAGTTCCAGTGAAAGGAACTCTGAATGCTTCAGCATACCAAGACATTTTGGACAATTCCATGCTCCCAACTTTGTGGGAACAGTTTGGAGCTGGCCCCTTCCTCTTCCAACATGACTGTGCACCAGTGACCAAAGCAAGGTCCATAAAGACATGGATGACAGAGTCAGGTGTGGAGGAACTTGACTGGCCTGCACAGAGTCTGGACCTCAACCCGATAGAACACCTTTGGGATGAATTAGAGCGGAGACTGAGAGCCAGGCCTTCTCGTCCAACATCAGTGTGTGACCTCACAAATGCACTTCTGGAAGAATGGTCAAAAATTCCCATAAACACACTCCTAAACCTTGTGGACAGCCTTCCCAGAAGAGTTGAAGCTGTTATAGCTGCAAAGGGTGGACCGACGTCATATTGAACCCTATGGATTAGGAATGGGATGTCACTTAAGTTCATATGCGAGTCAAGGCAGGTGAGCGAATACTTTTGGCAATATAGTGTAGCTGCGTCAACAATGGAGGAGGAGAACATGGTACACTCAGACTCAATGTCCCCAACCTCCCTCAGAATCTGGTCAAAACTCTTCTGGAGGTGGGAGTTGAAGACCCCTCTAACAGAGGGTTCAGCAAGACATTCCCAACAGATCCCCACAATATGTTTGGGTCTGCCAAGTCTGTCCAGCATCCTCCACCGTAAGCGGATCCAGCTCACCACCAGGTGGTGATCAGTTGACAGCTCAGCCCCCCTCTTCACCCGCATGTCCAAGATCAGATGACACGACCACAAGGTTGATCATCGACCTCCATCCTAGGGTGTCCTGCTACCATGTGTACTGATGGGCACCCTTATGCTTGTTCGTTATGGACAAACCATGGCCAGCACAGAAGTCCAATAACAGAATACCACTCGAGTTCAGATCGGGGGGGGGGGGGGGGGTCATGCCCAATCATGCCCCTCCAGCTAACACTGTCATTGCCCACATGGGTGTTGAAGACCCCAGTACAACTATGGAGTCCCCAGTCTGGGCACCTTCCAGCACCCCTCGCAGGGTTTCCAAGAAGGTTGGGTACACCACACTGCTGTTCGGCCCATAAGCCGAAACAACAGTGAGACACCTATCCCCGACCCAAAGGCACAGGGAAACCACCCTCTCGTTTACTGGGGAAAACTCGAACACATGGTGGCTGAGCTTGGGGGCTAGCGTGCACACCTCATATATCACAAAGCTGATGGTCTTCATGTCTTTGCTCTGTTTTCACTGTTTCCTTAAGTCTTTTTGCATCAGAGCCATTAAGAAGGTGCAGTCAATTTGTCCTGTGATATCTGGGTTTGTCAGCTTGATCTTAACTGAGGGTTGAGGCAATATACCATTCATCCACCTATCAGATTCAATTAATTCATCTGTACATCCATCCAGTTCTAATCTACCCATTCCCATCCATCTATTAAATCTATCCATCCTGATCCTTTCCAATCCAGTCATCCAATTCTCCCACCAATTCATCCATCCAATCCAATTATCCATCCACCCTAATACTTTAAATCCAAAGTATTTATCCATCTAATCCATACATCCATTCCAATCATTCATCCATGCATCCATTAATTGATCCATCCATCCATTACTCTAGTATTTCTATATTAACCAGAAACTGACACAAAAATTGTATTTTAAAAATATATTTACTGAACAGATACATTTTTGAATACATAAAACTCAGCAAGTGCCTTTTGACCACTGCACAGAACACAATACAGGCATGAACAGAACAGAATTAACAGCATGTCTTCATGGCTTTTTATAGAATAATGTATTTGGCAATGTAATATAAAATCATCTATTTATTTCCACATATCTGTCTCTGAATCAGCATTTAAACATGAAGTCATTTCATTTCACCCCTGCCATTTGTTTTGTATGAATATTCAAATCAGATTGATAGGAACTAGAACTGTCTGTAAAATTGCCTTTCATAACAAAAAGTACTGTTCCCTGCAGAAATCTCACCAAAGCTACTGTAGTAACGGGCAATTTCATCCTCCTGCATTCTAAGTGGAGATTTCTTTAGCAGATTTTAGGTATGAAATTGATTGCTGATTTGTAATTATTATTATTTTTTAATGTTCCTGGCCAGTAACAAAAACAAAACCTACCAGACATGCTAAAAAAATAAGAACCAAATGGCATCCAAATTCCCAGATCGCATAGTACCCAGGAAATCACAGTTCATGCAGGTTTTGGGTTACATTGCCTACAGTTCCATAAACATCTAAACATTTTTGTATTTATTTTTGTATTTAACAAATTAGTTACAATAACCAGACTGTGTTTCAAAAGCTTGCACGAACACACACCCACATACACACACAATAAAAGACAGACAAATTCCTGCTATCACTCTATATTAACCCTCTCTTTTCCCAATGCATTAGTTAACATAAACAACCAATAATGTCAGTTAGAATGGACCATAAATTGTTGTTGTTTTTTCAGCTGCTCCCTGTTCAGGAATACCAAATAAGGTATTATCAACACTTGCATTATCCAATATTTATACCATCAGTGAGGCCCTTCCTGATGCAGCCCTGTTTTTTATCTGGGCTCATGAAGGTGTTGTTTTCTTGGTCATGTTGGAATCACTTTTAATTACTGATAGTATAAATATTGATTAATGCAGTTGTTGATAATTTAGCTTATTTGGTTTATTTTTTTTTAAGTGTATATTAAATGTTATGTACTATGTTGTATTTATGATGTATTAATGCTGACTCTTTTGGTTCCTCTTTTTAAATAATGTCAATTACGGAATCTTTCCTCACACACAGTGAAACAGCCTGAACTGGAATTGACTGACAGATAAGACTGAAAAGATAGTGATCCCTATGGCACAGGAAGTGAAAACATTTGGTAACAAGGTAAGTTTCAGAATCCTTTCAGTTGGCAGGAAAAGTATGCTTGCTTTCAAATGGCTGGTCAGAGAGGCTGTAAACACTACACTGTCTGGCACTTTTTTTTTTTTATAAGGCAGAAACTAATGACTTTACATGTATGGTGTTCTCAGATTGTGGCTTACTGATCTGGCTTATGAGTAAATAACACACAGAACAGAGACTGGTTTCTTATATGACACAATAGAACATAAACCCTTTAACCACTCCTTAAATCAGTACACCTTTAAAAAGAGAAAGAGAAAGTCTGGACTAAAATACTGATTGCATACCATCACCTTGAGCAATAATAATAAAAAAATATGAAGAAGGCACTTCTGGACCAGATGGAGGGAGATATGGGTCTCAGTGCAAGAAGACAGGCATCCAGATGTCCGTCTGTTTAAGCAAACATTGTCAAAGATAGCCACTGAAAACGAGAAATAGGAAAATGGTTAGTCTTAAATAAATCAAACAGTATTATTGTACGTATTATAGCACAGCGCTGCTGAATTCTCGATCCGGATTTCTCAGAAGGTGTTTATTCATTTTTTCTTAGCTCTAAAATAGCAGTTAGTATTTGGACTTAGTATCTCATTTCTTTCTAATAAGCACTTTGAATTAATGGTTATTTTCATTTCAACAAATCATTTTCTGATTGTTATCATTACTTTCTGTGACAGTTTTTTTTTTGGTAACAGTCAGTTTTTCAGATTTGTCAATACAGGAAAATGTCGCAGAATAGACAGTATTTTTGCTTTCTGAAAAATGTATGCCGCTGCATTTTTGTCTCATTACCAACAAGATCAAGAAAAAACAGAGTTTGGTGAACTAATGACTGATTATAGCTGCTATAATGTAAGCCATAGCAGGAACTAATTGGTTTCAAGTTTGTTAGACAACACTCTAAATGAAGACAAAAGTATGATGTTGCTCTTAAATTAATATAAAAAATAATATGTTGACAAATAGCTGTGGTATGAGAGAAATAAAACACAGGGTGTGATGTATAGTAGGAAACTCATATTTTATTCTATCAGATAAGGAGAAAGTTGAGGCTCAAACCTGGTTAAAGTCTAGGGAGATGAATCCATCAGTGTCAGTGTCTAGCGTGTAAAAGGTTTCTGTGTAAACAAATGTCAGAATAAGAAAGTTACCCTGATGTTAGATTTTTGCAGTCATAGAGTATAATGTCATTGAATACAGAAGTTTAGGGATTAAATATAATGGAGTGTTATTTAAGAGACTCACTGAACATAGTCTCCAGGCGCACTAGACAGGTGACGAAGTTATCGAAGTCGACAGTCAGGTCTTTCTCTGTGTAGCGCAGAATAATCAGCTGGAATATATGATTGTTCAGTTTGAAGCCTGGTGAGAAAGGGAGAAACAATATTACAAATGTAAACCTGGACACACACAAACACACTATAATACACTGATCACAGAGAGGTGCAGATAGACCCTAAGTATTAGTTATTGAATGATTCAAGGTCCTGGAGCATGTGCTTCTCTCCCGAGGTTCATATTTCCTAGCCTCATCCCTGGATGGACAATTGTACAGGTAGATGACATAATAAATAAAAGGACTCACCTGCTGATTCAAGGGCCATACGCATCTCATATGAGCTCATTGTACCAGACTTGTCCACATCAAACTTCCTGAACACTTCCTAAACAAGGAGAAGAAATAAACCAATTCTAAGTTGTTTTATATTCCATCCAGAAGGAAAATGTCCTGACACAAAGTAAAGCATATGTCAGGTAGCAGGTTTAGTCGAATGATCTAGCTAGTGTAACGGACATGGTACTTGTTATAAAATTACTTAAAAATTTTCTCTTTTATAGAACTATTTAAGCAAGTAAAGACTTTAATCCAACTCACCAGATAGTTTTTGATTTTCTCCCACAGCACATGGAACTCTGTGAGTCCCAGCTTGCCGCTGCCATCTGTCTGAACATGTCTGTCACAGAGAATAACACGTGGAGAAAGAGACACAGACATGCTGTATGGACAGACTGATGAAACAAATGCTGAAATCAAAATACAGTATGGCTGGAGGAACGAGTCTGGCCAATCGGAATGCCCCATTAATTAAATCACGGTCGTGATTGGCTGCTGGCTGTGCGTGTCACTGTCCCGAGTGTTTCATTTTGTTCTGTGTATGCTGTGTAACTTCACCGCAGTAGAACACTGCACGTTGCCACAAATGACAGAAGAAGAGATACGCCCGGTTTTAGACAAAGAAAATGCAGCTGTTTTTCCATTTCTATGCTATAGAACTTTCTTTATTTAAAGTATAAATGAGGAAAGAAAATCAAGTCTTATTTTAAAAAGGTGTCTGACATTTTCATCACATAATTAAAAAACAATTTAATTTTCGTTTTTTTGTTTCTGTTTATAAAAAGAAACTTCAAATACCAAAAAGTACACAGACCCGTCTGTGTATCGCAGATTTTCATTTATCGCGGTTGGTTTTGGAACGTAACCCCTGCGATAAACAGGGGATTACTGTAGTAATAATAATAATAATAATAATAATAATAATAATAATAATAATAATAAGACGAAGAAGAAGAACAATAAATCATAGGCTTGAATGAACAAATAAAAATGTATATTTACATAGCAAGTAGAAAGGAAAGGAGGAAGGGAGGAAGGAAGGGAGGAAGGACAAACAAACAAAAGATAAAAAAGTGAAAGAAAGAAAGAAAGAAAGAAAGAAAGAAAGAAAGAAAGAAAGAAAGAAAGAAAGAAAGAAAGAAAGAAAGAAAGAAAGAAAGAAAGAAAGAAAGAAAGAAAGAAAGAAAGCTCTGTGTGTGAAGCCCTGAATTAAGGATACATCCATGAGGTTAATCATACTGCGACACGCCTCCTGGCTGAAGCCATCTGTCTTCAGGTCTTTATCTATAAGAAAGCAGGAGAGTTTACATTTACAAACACCACACAGTAACTCTCTTAGGATAAGATATTTATTACTTATAATGAACTGCTGAGAAATCTAATTCATTGGAGAGTCACCCAAACCACTGCTCAGCCAAATACAGCAAAATATAACACTGCAAATGAACCAAATTCTGTTGAGAAGACTCACGCTTGCTGATGATTCTGTTCATAATGGTCTGGAGCTCTATAACACTGATCTCCATGTCCTAAAAAACACATGTGAAATATTCTCACATATGAAATAGTTCAGGATGCTTTCAGAATTTTTAAAAAGTAACCTTCCCTTCCCCCACCCCCAAAATTGTAGCGCTATAGCTAATCTTGGAACTTGAGGATCTTTTACATCAATATGCTGGAAAAAGGAAAGACTTGTATAAAGTAAACTGTGCCTCTCTAAAACGAACTCCATTTAATTTGGAAAAAAAAGCATGTTAAATTAAGTTTGGCAAGTTTTCTAACATTAAATGGATATCTAGGATAAGTTTAAGTTTCCTTTGCATAGCTAACTTAATTGGCTAAAAGCTAACGGTTAATAATGTAAACATATAATACAAGTTTTCAAATGAAAACATTGCATTAACACAATTACAACCTTTACTTCATACTTCTGAAACCTTGAATATGTTTTAAAGCAGGAACTTTTTTCACTGGACAATTTTGACAAATATTTCTCACTACTTTGTCCACTCCTGCAAACCATATATTGTACTTATCTACTATTCACTTAACAGGGGCCCAAAAGCTGCCTATTAAAATGTATTTTATTGGTGAAAAGTTCAGGAACAGAAAGCTCCATTTCTTGAATAAACAGCCAAAACATTGACGTACACATTTAAATAATGTGCATAATCTCAGTATAGGTGTAGAAGATTCCTAACATAAATAGGGAATCCATGGAATAAAAAGCTGCAGAGTATTTGAGAATACCGCTTAAACCCTGCTTATCACACATCCTCTTGGTTCTTACCGGTCCTGCCAGCTGTCTGAAGAGACTCTTGAATCCGGCATCAATTTGACTCTCATCCAAATAATTCTGACAGAAAGAAGAATGATATAATACGAAACAGTAAAAGTTAGCAACAAAATCTTAACATTAACTTTCTTTATCACTGGTGAGATTCTTGACATCATATCTAAGGACACAAGCATGCAGGTTAAAGTAAAGCTGTATCCCAAATGATTAGTCACACACTTGCACTATGCGCTAGGTACTTTACGTCCAGTGTATGAATTTTAGAAGGGTTGCATCATCTCAAAAGTTTTTTGTACTAACCAGAAGTATAAATCTTTTCCTAGTCAATGGCAAATGACATCTAACGTGATACTGCTAGCATTAGCAGAATTTTTAAAACGTTAAAAAATAAATCACATAACATGGGCTAATTTTAAAAAAACATTCGTACGACCTCTTGCCAACACAATGTCATCTGCCATCTTAAAAATGTTTCTCATCCAGGACCAGCGCCTGGTAGCTCCGCCCCTCTTCTGCTAAGTAATCAAAGCTGTGAGGGTTGGGTGCAAAAGGTGTCCAACATTCCACACTTTTTGAATAAAAAAAAGTCCATCATCAAGGTAAATGAAGCACTCTTCTTCCTGTTAGCACTTGCAGTCTCAACACATCACTTTTTATTTCTTTTAGCTGTTAGTACTACAAATTGTGCAGTGTGCAATTTGGGACACAACTTAAGATTTGTGCATCTGGATGTTCCCCAACTCACCACTTGGGGAAGATCAGCTTTGATTTCGTCATCCATTTCCCTACAGCAGGAAGAAATACGTTTGTCTCAGTTTGTGCTCAATCACAATAACTATACACTGATCAGGTATAACATTATGAGCACTAAGAGGTGAAGTGAATAACACTGAATATCTCCTCATCATGGCACCTGTTAGTGGGTGGGATATATTAGGCATCAAGTGAACATTTTGTCCTCAAAGTTGATGTGTCAGAAGCAGAAAAAATGGGCAACCAAAAATGGTTCAGGAATGGTTTGATGAGCACAACAATAAGTTTGAGGTGTTGACTTGGTCTCGAAATTCCCCAGATCTCAATCCAAACGAGCATCTGTGGGATGTGCTGGACAAACAAGTCTGATCCATGGAGGCCCCACCTCTCAACTTACTGGACTTAAAGGATCTGTTGCTAACATCTTGGGGCCAGATAGCACAGCACACCTTCAGGAATCTAGTGGAGTCCATGCTACAATGGGTCAGGGCAGTTTTGGCAGCAAAAGGGGGATCAACACAACATTAGGCAGGTGATAATAATGTTATGCCTGATCGGTGTACACGGCATAAAAAAAAATATATTTATTGACCGACATAATTTAAGTTGCAATACAAGGACAACAAAAGCTGTCTCTGTGAACGAGTTTGGGGTTTTAATTTATATAATATTTATAACATAATCAGATGATTTACTAGACAGGACTTGTTTTCTAACCATGTAACCTACTAAATTATCTACATTAACAAGAGCTTACAGAGAAAAAAATTTCTACTGACTAAAAGCACACTTTATGACATGAATAGTATAACAGCATTATATATAATACTCTTCCTTATCACTTACTCTGAGTCAGCGGGTTTTTCAGAGAAGACACGCAACACGAAGTCACCTTCTTTCTGCGGCTCGAACGTAGATGGGACAACGATGTATTCTCCAGCAGGAAGGCGGAAGCGTGAACTGACCTCACGCAGGTTGATGAAGAGCTCTGAGCGAGCAGTGGAGCCATGTGTGAGGAAGAAATCTCGCTTCAGGTGAACTCCTGACTGACCTACAAACTGCCAGACGACACGTCAGTGAATTTAAGGTTGCTCAGCTTTTGGGTCTACATACCTGAGGCTCACCCAAACACATACATTTCCATGTGAAGTTATTTCATAGAGATTAGTTTAAACTTTTCATACAGAATTTCACACGCAACCTCAGGAGCCATCATCATACCTGACTGGGAACCTGTAAGGGAGGGACATGAGATAGTAAGAAAAAAAATGGAAGCAATATTAATCAGCAACATTTGATTTAGAGCTTGTAAATTGGTTTATAAACGCACCTCGTATATTGCAAAGCCGATGGTCTCCATGTCTTTGCCCTCTTTTCGCTGTTTCCTGCGGTCTTTCTGCATCAGAGCCACTAAGAAGGTGCAATCGCTATGTCCTGCTACATCCGGGTTTGTCAGCTTGACCTTAAACTGAGGGTTGAGCCAAAATGTAGCTGAGGATTGTGGGTAAATTGAAAGAGATGGATTAATGCTTGGACGAGAAACTTGTCAATGTTGACTTTATCTCATTGTGTAGCTCTCTCTCTCACTCGCACTCTCTCTCTCTCTCTCTCTCTCTCTCTCTCTCTCTCTCTCTCTCTCACACACACACACACACCTGGGAAGTTCCTGCAGCCTCCAGCCGTGCTGCCTCTCCTCCATTCACCCTGGTAGAGAGACGTGCTCCACTTCTTCACCTGACTAACATTCAAAGCATCTGCTGTCAGGTTACAGATCTCCAACCTGCTGAACTCCTGCAGGAAGTCCTGGAAAGACATCCTGAGAGAAACAGAGAGAGAGAGAGAGAGAGAGAGAGAGAGAGAGAGAGAGACAGAGATGGGAAGATAGAGATAGATAGATAGATAGATAGATAGATAGACAGACAGACAGACAGACAGATAGATAGACAGAAAACAGCAACAGAGAGAAGAAGAGAATGCACAAAATCAGAAATAAGTAATAAAGCAACACACACACACACACACACACACTTACCAGAACTCCCCATCTTCGCTGCGGTTCTGCAGTTTGCTCCTGCTGGACGCATCCACACTGTCCCACTCTCTAGCACTGAAACCAGCACAGCAGTATGAGCACCATTACATCATCAGCATTCTATCTTATGTTTTGCTTAAAGGTTTCTCCTTCTTACTTATCGCTCCAAGCTCCAGTCCACTCCACCTCTCCCCAGGGATTTCTGATGCGCACCAGCTTGGTGGGGGTTCCCCTGAAAACCACCTAACACACACCCATTCACAATTTGTTTGTGTGTATACAGTTGTATAGCAAAACAGGCATACAAGAAAGTCTTGAAAGAGTGCTTACATGTTGTGCACTGTACATCACACTTTCAGTGCAGATGAAATCATCATCTAATTCTAAAAACCAATATGGCTTAAATTGGTTGGATTTTCTCCAGATATGCATTTGAAGAAAAACAAAATGTAGACAAAGTAACAAACACAATATAAATAGACTACACAAAAGGATAAATGAGTATATAATTTTTTTCAGATGGTTTGATTTCAGAGAAAAGACCCAGTAGAGCATTACAGACTAAATATTTAAAAAAACAGCTGTCTCTGTACCTTTAAATTTTTTGTATAACGTTCGCACCACATTGTGAGACCTCGTGACATAATACATTGCTCAACCCGAACAGACTCATCATTAAGCTATTTATAGAAATTTCACTCCTCACTTCTATTGTCACGACCATTCGTCACTAACTCACCTCCTCCACTCCTGTTACAGAGTAGGCATGGCCTTTAACCAGTTTCTTAAAGGTGACAGCCTCCATGTCACGAGAACTGGTGATCTACAGGATACAAAACACAACAAAAATCAATGACTACTGGGTTCTGAGAGTCAGTGTATATAGGAAGCAAAAGGAATTATGGTCGAATACATTTTAAAGTAAAGTAGTACTTAGTAAAGTAGTATTGTACTTAATGAACTTTAGACTTATATGATTTTGGTCCCAAGCGAGAAGCAGGTAAATATTTTACTGGTACAGATCTATGCCTGCCTGTGCTGGAAATCAAATTTTCCTAAAGTTTATGCTATTTTTCCCTTATATGAATTGTAGTCAATCAGCTAAGACACGTTAGTTAAACATATATGTATATATACGGAAAATATATTTGCACTTCAGATCCTAAAACTGCAGAGCATGTCTGAATTAATAAATATGAATATTAAATGAATATTAAAAGTTAATTTTCAAATAACTATTTCATTGAAAATACTCCTTCTGAACTGTTTTTAACACATCTGTTGAGTTTCAACTGAGAAACAGCAGACAAGTCAAATCCAAACTGCATATTTCTAATCTAATCACCCTAGACTTAAGTTCTCTTATGAATTATTAAACATGTGTTTCAGCCATGTTTCTGACTGGAGGTTAAAGATAAACAATGAGAGCTGCAGAGTTTTGCTTCTCCAGGACCTATGCTGTCACCCCTGTTTATATTTTTAAAATAGACGGTGGAGTCTGTGTGTAAGTATGCAATGCTGACGTCTATGGAGCAGCCCAGCAGTGATCCTCTCTCCACAGCCCTCTTTATGATGTTGTAAAGATCAGCAGGAGGTTTATTCAGCTCGTACATCTCCGTCACACCACCCGTGAAGTCTTCAAAGCCTTCGGATGTACTGCCGCCTGACAGAGCCTCGTAGCAGCCATTCAGCCTGATGCACACATACAAACACGCCAAAATGGTAGCTTAGTCACTACTAGTACCAAATAATTATGAATGACAATTAAATAAAGAACAGTTTACTTTTAACAGCTCTTTTAACAATATGTCACAAAGCAGCTTTAAAGATCTGGCTGTAGATTTCGATCCCTACTGAGAAAGGCAGGATAAAAGAAAGGCACCTTGGATAGTGAGACAAATCATTGCTGTGTGTGGGTATATTATTAATAAAATCCTGAGAAGACAGTGGTGCTGATTACATCAGCGGTTCTTAGACCGTACAAGTCTACAGTATACGGTTCAATTCGACTGCATTTGTATATTACTTTTAACAAAGGACATTGTCTCAAACCAGCTTTACACAAATATGTAAATTAAGAATAAAAATGTAAAATCTATACATTTATCAATTAATCCCTAATGAGCAAGTTAGAGGTGATGGTGGTGAGTAAAAACTCCCTGAGACTATATGAATAATCATATAAAAAATAAATAAAAAATAAATCACTTTCCTTCTATAACTATGTACTATATGGTCAAAACGTGCAGTTATGTAAACAGGAAATTCATTCCAGTTTTAACCTGAGGTCTGTCTTATTGAAGTCTATCAGCTGGTCTGGACTTGAATGCGAAAGTGTTCATGGCAGTTGCAGTCCTAGGTGATACTATCCACAGTAATCTTATACAGGAAAAATTATTGAAACAAGGCTGTTTCAGGTGATTTTGGAGAACTGTACATCTTTCAGATCTGCTTTATTAATTCACTGCAAAGTAGCGATAACAACGTAAACGTAACGATAAAATATATAAAAATGTGATCAAATAAATGCCATGGGCTTTAAGTACCAACTTAGATAGATTTAAGATATTGCTGATTAGATCCAAATGTCTGGGCCTGTTTTAAAGTTTTGCCTTCTGCTCACACCAAATGCAGTATTTTCAATTACAAAGCATGCATAGTCAAACTTGATGTAAATTAAAATAAAACTGAATTTAGCTGAATAAGAGAGAATATCAGAGGTCAGATGTGTTCTAAAGAAACACTGTGAATCTGAACCTTGGATGCACAAGCCAACGTAGAAAAAACGGACATTTATATTCAACCTCACTCTTCTGTAATTATTATGTCTAACTGCTCCCACATGCAGGAGAGTAAAAACTTCATGTCCCACTAAATCCCACTGAACAATGATCTCAACTTACTTGCCAGGAAATGTTCCTCATCTCAACCTGAAAATCTGCACATGTCCACACATTCAGCCAGACTGTATGTCTAAAAAATGTTTTTTTGTGTGTGTGTGTCTTACTTGGCATAGGCCTTTTCCACTAGGGCGCTCCAGAACTCGCCGCCTTCCGCTGAGTGCACGAACAGCAGTTTCTTGTCTTTAACCGGCAGCCTGTCATCAATCACCACATCAACCCACTCACCAAACTGCCAGAACTACAAAGAGAGAAAGGGAGACAGAGACAGGGAGACACAGAGAGAGGTTATCTCAAATATAGAGGCTACAACCACCAGGTGGCAGAATGTCATTTGTAGACTTGTAGACTGTACAAGAATACACACACACACACACACCACTTGCACAGACAACCTCTCACTCACACCCAAACATCCACACTCACATACTACTTCATACACCATGTGCACAAGACTACATCTTATTTTAGAATGCAGACGGTACATGTACATACAAGAATACATACAAACACACTCAGACACACACACGGCTTCATATACCACATGCACATTTTTGCTCGCCCTGAGACATTGATGCGATCTCACAGTCAGAAAGCAAAGCAGGAGTCACACATAAGTCACACTGATCTAATAATGAAATCCCACGATTGTGTTATCTCTAAGCAGTTGTATTGATCTCTTTCAGCAGGACATCTGTGTAGAGTTACACTGAGTCTCTGGAAAGCTTCATTCTGACCCTCAATCCATGCTGTACTGTTCCTACTCATACCATGTCATTAAATCCTTTCTGCTCCAGTGCATGTTGCTTTGTAAGCTTAGTCTCTGATGCAACATTGTGAGTTTGGGTATATACCAATAAATAAATAAATAACTAAATAAATACAATTCCTTGGTTGTCATGTGTGTTTTTCATACTATAATATGCTATTTCCCCCGCAACAGTGTTTATACTCGTCGTACTCTTGGCCTAGTACAGTAGCAGGATGTGTTTACTGATAAAGACTTTAAAGCACAAGTCCCTCTGGATAAGAACGACTGCCAAATGCTTTAAAAGGAAACGATTAAAGACAACAACCTATCAAAGAAATATTAAGATGGCAACTCATCAAATGTGTATGCAAGCTTGGCAATTTATAATCTTTTGATCTATCATTTGATATGACACACACATACACTCACACAGCTATTTCATACAGCACTATTTTGTAAAAATATGTTCTGTTCTGTGTACACTACTGTAATGTATTATGTTTTGTACTGTTTGCACAAGTTTGCATACATACAGTATGTGAAACTGTGTTCATATTTACTTAGTGCTTAGCTCTGTGTTGTTTAATGTATTTCTGTGTTTTATGTAGCACCAGTGTCCTGGAGGAACATTGCTTCATATCACTGTGTACTGCACCAGCTATATATCTTTGAAATGACCATAAAAGCTTCTTGACTCTTGATTCTTCTCGCATGTTAACTTGAAAAGCAAAAGAGCATGGATGGAAAGCAGCATAAAGGCAGATGAGGTGATGAGAGAATATATTTGTTGAAAACTCCTCAGTCTTTGTCATTATTTTCTGCACCAGAAAATAACTGATTTTCTGAGTCCAACCGTAGTGCTACATACACCATAATCCATGACAAAACTCTTCATGTGTGATGTGTATGAGCAGGTGTGATTTTACAGTGTGAAGACGCCAGAGTGAATATAAGCTCTTCCACACTATACATATCCTGAAGTGTTAAGAGATTAAAACTTTTTATTCATTAATGAGTGACATATATTAGTTCTTAAATGTTTACTGTATAATTACATTTAATGAAGAGGAATGTCCTACATAACCTGTTTGGTCCTGTTATCACTTACATTACAGTATATGCCACCTACAATAAGTTCCCTCGCCTGCTTCCTTTTTTTTCTTTAACTCTCTTGAGGTTAATAACACAAAAGAAAAATGCCACGTGTCCTGTTACAGACAAATTATGAAGTATAAACAGTCCTGAAGTTATGATCTGCCCTGAAGTTACAGCTTTGCCTCTGACACTTCAAATGAATGGAATCCCATATATTTCTTTGTTAAAAACATCAGAGCACCTTCTACGTTCTGACCAAAACAGACCAGAGTATTGAGTAGTGCTGTGGTTTAAGGCAAAAATATCTGATCATGATAACTGAATGCATGTTATTAATAAGCAACAACAACAACAACAAACATCACAATATTAAACATTTAATTCCTCATCTCCTCAACTTGCGGTTTCAACTTTTCAACTTTTGGTAAATATACACTTTGAACAGCTTAATGTCCTTGTTCTGTGGTTATAAATGAGTACATAGCAGTACTTACACAGTAACACTGGCCATATAACGCTTGTTTTGAGAAGCTAATCAGCTTTTTTTTTTTTTTTGGTTGTCAAACAACCAAAGGTTGGGAAATGACATTGTTACAACTTGCAAATTAATAGGCACCACAAATGCAGTATTAGATTTCTGCAAAACAGAAGTGCTTTGTTTATAAAGCAGGTTTTCCTACTTTTATTAACATCTACAAAAAGTTATGTATTACTGACAACAAAAGAACAAAAATATTCTCCAACATCCCAACCTACTACTTGTCAAGATCAACTAATATGTGAGATTGAACAAAGCTGGGACAATCATCCTTGTCCGAAAGCAGCACCGGGTTTATGAAATACAAGATTATGTGTGTGTGTGTGCGTGTATGTTAGGTGTCACACCCAGTATGAACTAACAGTACACTGGGAGGAGTGACTGAGCAGATACTAACGCTGTAAGCAGCTTGGTAGCAGCCTGGATTAGGGATTAGGAACAGTGTGCTGTTTTGTTCTGTGTGTTCTCCCTTCATACACTAGGAGATCGCAATATTTTCAGTCAGTTACTAACCATTACACCACAGCGCTGCAGAATTCTTAAATCTGATTAGTCAGAAGAAGTGTTAAATTTTCTACAAAAGCAGCTTTGGAAATAGTTACAGCTGCAAGGTTTATATTAGTGTGCTCGATCTAATATATTATCATTTCTATAGTAACTACTTACACACAGACGCTACATATTAACCAGTTAAATACACATTGTATTTGTTTAATTGTTAATATAGTGAAGTTTTCTGTGAGGAAATGGTTCTTTTACATTTTTGGAAAGAGTCTCCAGTGTCTGTGTTTTGTAACAAAGACAGAACCAAAACCTGCTGCTAGTTTTATTTAATTTCAAAAGAGTAATCAAGAAAGCCGAGTGAGAGACTAGCTGTTTGGCTTTAAAGGAAGTGATAAAGAAAGAAAGGGATGAAGATTTGTTCATATCAGAGGAACAAAACGCTGGGACATGCGGATGTGGGAAAATAATTATCTGTATAACAGTAAGTTCGCTTCACATCAGGCTGCACAGAGACTGCAGCTAAATGTTTCCAGATTTTGCTTAATTTTCTTATAACTGGAAATTATATCCTGTGAAGCCATTCACAAGAATACCTAAATTCTGTGAAATTCTAGTGTTTAAATGGAATAATGTGAACTGTGTTTGCAAATTTACCCCTTTACCAAAAAGAGTCATCCAAAAATTTCCAGTACATGGTTACTGACGATGCTGTACTGTTTTGTGTAACCAACACGCTATACTGTTTTGTATTTTGTACCAAATGCCCATGCTTTCCCTATTCTCTAGTTTTCCAGGAATCTTTCGGCATGACAAATAACACTATGTCTAAACAAGCAGAACTCGTGTACGGTGACAACCTGAGACCTGAGTAAACAAAAAAAAAAAAGAGAAAGAAAGCTTGAGTGTCTCAGAACATAGGCCACATGTTAACATTAGTGTATCTACTGTAAGGCTGGTAAACTTTCTGTCATGCTCTCTCTCCGTCCCTGAATGATCAAAGTGGCTGAAATATGTGACTGCTTACAGAGAGTGAATTCCAGTAGACCTGCTTAGAAAAACACTCCATTCTCTAACTCTTGTACTAATGCTTTTATGCTCACACTAAATACACAAACTAATACACAAACTGAAATACCAGCTTTTTCTTATTCCCAGTCTGTGAGAAACACCCTGGAGGAGGAAACACCCATTTTACAGCGACTTACACACCTGATCTGAACTGTACACATAGTAACTGCCACCCACACACACACACACACACACACACAATAGTGATCCATAGAAGACTCCACCCTCTTGTACATGCAGCTGTGTGTCACTGTGCTTTCTGTTTGAGTTTGCATGCAGTAAAACCCCCTGGCATGAAAAGAGATAAGTGAACCATAAAGAGAAGTAGGAGTGAATACAAAGAGGGTGAATAGACCCATATTTAACACATTTAAATGTTACATTTAACACAATTAACACACATGCACACACCCTGCTCAGTCCAGCATGGACACAGGGTATGTGTATGCATTGTGTGTGCTAAATATACTGAGTGAAGCCTATATACTTCTTCATAATGCTAAATAACTTTAATTCCATTCATTGTGATTATCCTCACATCAGCTTGTGTGTTAAACCTGCTCTTCTCTCCAAAATCTAAACAATATCTCCTTTAATCAGAAACATCTGTCCAAAAACTTTCCAGAGCAGAACCTTGATCAGTAAGCTACAGCTACAGCTGCCAACCCGATCCCTTTAACACTCTTACTATACCTAATGAATTCCATTCTATTCTAATTTCAATTTCTAAACCCAATTCTCCTGCATTCTGTCTGTCCTATCCATTCTACTTCCTGCAATTCTATCACAACCATTTCCCTTTCATTTTATTTCATTTATAATCCATTTGCTCTTTATTCCATACCAATAAGTTATATTCTATTACATTTTCATTCTATTGAATACCCTTTCTTTAAGAATTCTTTAAGATTCTTTAAGAATCTGCTTTATTTTCATATCGTTTCATCCATTCTATTTTCTATTCTATTCCATTCCTTTCTACCCATTTTATATAATTCCAGTTTTCTGTTCAATTCCATTCTCAACTTCATTCCATTTTACTAAATTCTGCTGTATTCAACTCCACTCTTTTTCTACTCTGTTCCATTTTATCCTCTTCCATCCCACCTATTCATATTTCTGCCACTCACTCCATTCCATGCCACATTTTTATTCAAATCCATTTCTTCTGTTTCTATCCATTCCACTTATTTTCACTTTATGTTTTTATATATTATCTTCCCTCATCAAATATATTCAATATTATCCCATATTCTATTTTATCCCAATCTTTTCTAATTATTATATTCCATTACTCTATTTAATCCATTTTACCCCACACCACTGGCTTTAACATCTTGGAGGTAAAGCTTAGTCTGCATATGTGTGTGTGTGTGTATACCTGGAAGTGAAAGATCCCAGCGTAGCCCTCGCTAAAGCTCTGTCCATGTGGAACCACACGGTGCAGCAGGTTATCATTAAGGGTAAGAGAGGCGATAGCAGCCAGCAGCCAACAATCACCTGAAACACACACATACACAATTATTTATTTAGTGATGGTTATATTGAAGAGAGTGTACTGTTAAGGTTTTGGATTTCTACTCCAACACACCTAATTTTTGAATCTGCTCTATCAGTAAAGTTGGTTAACAAAGTATTCGAATTCTGAAGTATTCTAATTATGGCCATGTGCACTGTTTAACAAGATCTGTCATGCATTTCTTATGCTGTTTCAGACTAACATGAGCCAAAAGACCATTTCTAAAAGCAACACACTGACTCATGTTTAATTTCCAGATAAAGACAAAGCAACTTTATGTTTTGATTTTTGCCAAAATAGGACGTCCTGTGAAAATTTATCAAAAGATATTCAGCACCAAAATACAACAGAACTTACACCGAGATTTACCAAAGCACTTATATAGCACACAATAACTCAAGACAGAGAGGCGGTGATTTGGTTTGCAGTTAATAAATGCCAGGGTTATAAACAAGCTGAAGCAGGTCTCCAGATGCAGAAACATTAATTACACCCAACCTCTTCGGTGATAAATGTTTTGCAGATGCAGGCGTTTTAGTGCAACTCCACAACCTAATAAAAGGTGACTGTAAACAAAAGGCAGCCTTCTTTTCAAGCTTGACAAATTAAAGGTAAATAAGGTTGCTAGGATATGCTGTAGGAGGCATTTTTTAATTTTTTATGGCATGATACGTGTCCACTTGTCCTCTAAGACTAAAGTGTCACTGCAAATCAATACAAAGTTCAGGGCATAAGGAGTAGCATGAGGATGAGTATGAGGGAAGTCAAATGTTGCCTACACAAATATCAGCTCGGATCCCCACTGAACACCTATGGAGGATGATAGAACAATATGTTTGATAACTCCCTTCACCACTATCAATAAAACACCAAATGAAGGAATTACTTATGAAAAAATTCATTATTGCTTCATACTGATTATATTAAAGCTGCTCTGGAGGCTTGTGCTAGCCCAAAAACCTTTTAAGGATTACTTTATGTCAGTTTTCTTTTGTCACTCGACTGGATGTACATTATTCTTTCTGGCTGATCTGTCAGCACTGTGAACTCACCCAGTGCTCCCTGACAGATATCTGTACGAGTGGCTCCATCCATGATGAACTGGGGGCGAGAGCAGAACTCCTGCAAACACACACACACACACACACACACACACACAGACACAGACACAGAATTCTGTATGTTAACAAAACACAGAATGAAACTCATTGGCCACATTGTTGAGCAACAACAACCTCCTCCATACACCACTACTAAGAGTCAAAGAATCAATTCGTTTCTGTTTTGAGGAGTGGCTTAAGTAAACTTTCACCTCACCAACTACATTTACGATTTCCTTAAAGGTTTGGAAGCTTGTGTAGAAGGAAGCATGAGCCAGCCTTTCCTAACACACCCCTTACACATTTCCTTGGAAATGTGCTACATAATCAAAACTTGGTCAGAATGGCTCGCATTTGTCCAGTTCTTTGTCCTGCTGCAGCCTTTTTGCTGTCAGTCAACAAGCAATCTCGCTAAATCACTACCATACCAGCACCCATGCCTTTTGTTTCCCAAAAATCACTTAGAGCTTGGCACAGACCAAAAAACACATACTGCCTTTTTTCTGACCCACACACATCCATAACAGCAAAGAACCTCTGTATTCTAACACAGAGGCAGCTCTAAGACACTTGAGTGCCAAAGAAACAAGGATTTCAGGTGTTGAAGAACTTATTAAAAAACTTAATGAATTATGGTGCATTTCCACCAGAGAAGCCCAGACAATTTCTAGTTCCAGCAAATTTTTAACTGCCTGCTCCAATTTAAGTATTTATTCATGTAAACCAGGGCCTACTCAGATGATGCTAACGTTTTCCAAACCCGTGCATTAAAGAATTTTTACACTCTCTGTACATGATTTGGAGATACTATGTTTATCCAACAAGAATACTTTTGTTTTTACACTGTTGGTGAGTTAATATCATATTCATGCAACAAAACAGAACAGAACACGACTCCAGTCTCAACCACCTCCATGTTTGATGTTTGGAAACTTCACCTTAAAGCTTGAGAACCAGTTAGCTCCTTAAATAGTTCTGTAACCTTGGTGGAAATATGTCTAATATATATAAAGTACTCAAGACAGTCAAAGATGGCATCTTGTTTTAAAAAAAATATGTAGCAAACAAAGAAATTAAATCCCTTGACAGAGGTGAACAAATCACAAGTTTAAGTGGAAGCTCCAATGAGAAAGAAATGTACCATAAATGGCATAAAATAGTCATTCTGGCTATATGATATGGGGCTGTACTCTCACAATGCATATAAAAAATTATTATTAGAATTTGACTAGCATAACTTTCATTTGATTTGTTTAACCAGAGAGAGGATATACTTGCTTACCGGTGGCCTCATCCAGCGTACACCTTGTGTTTTGGAGGAACGGGGCCCGAGCTCATTAAAGCCCAGTGAGGAGGTGCAGGCAGGAAAGTAGGAATCCTCAAACAAGGTCCTGCTCTGGAGGCATTGTGCCCTCAGCATCTCGTAGTCCTGCCCCAAAAACTTGACAGCGTTATGGTTCTGGCCCAAGCCTTCATTTCGGTCCCACTGACTGCGCAGCTTAGCCGCCATTCCCGTAGCGTACATGGGCTCCATGACTGCTGCAGATTTGAGTTATCCAAAAAATGGAGATGACAACACAGGAGATGGTGCAGGGTTAAGCCAATGAGGATCCGGATGGCCCTGTGACTGTTTTAGGGAGTGAAGAGTGAAGGAAAAGCTGGAAGCTGGTTCATGTGTTGAAAAAGTGAAGGCTGGTCCCAAAACTCCTAAAACAGACAAGCAGAGATAAGACTAAATTTTTACTGAAGATAAGACTTGAAATGTCACTTCAGTGTCAGGAAAGAGGTCGGAAGTCAAATATATACAGCACGAATAGACACTACAGATCTGTAAAAGCACATATTTTCTTATACACATGACGCAAGTCACCATCACCATGCAAAACAGCCAGACAAGATTGTTACTGTTCCTCAAATTTCTGCAAATTCTTTTTGAAACTGTGGGAAAGATGTATTTTACTCAGTAGCTAGAGGGAAACACAATGCCTTGCTGTAGTCATTTACATTCATTTTTTGAAAGACATATTTTTCCAAAACAAGCCCAAGACAGTACAATACAGTCTGAGAGAAAAACAGCTGCTTGGGTGCCAGTGACATTCAGCAGATTTTTCTGGTATATTATTATTATTACTATTATTATTATTATTACTGTTAATCAATAATTGCATAAATAGGTTTAGGTTTTAACTAAATAGGTTTAGTATTAATAGTTGGCTTGCAGAAGTATTCGACTTCACTTTTTCCACATGTTGGAAGCGAAATGCACAAATCTATGTAAAATAGGCCAAAATTGTAAATAAATATTTACAGTCAAATAATGTAATCATAAGACTACATAAATATTCACTCTTACTGCTGTGTTAATGCTGAATTAGTTCTGGTTTAACCAGTTCCTACCCGTTCACATGACAAGTTGAACTGAGTTCATTTTCGGCAATTAACTATCTAATGATCACATGATCTAAATATAAAGACAGCTGTTCTTGGAACGCCCCAGAGTGTGTCAGAGAACATGCCTAAACAAACAGCACCATCATAAAAAACAAGGAGTTATCAAAACAAATCCAGGACAAATCAAGTCCTGGAAAAGTATCAGTTTGGTTATTGTAATATCTCGAGATCATTGAATAACCATCAGATCATCATTGTGTCCTGAACTGCAACACATCCTAGATAAAGCCAGTCAGTCACTGGTTAAAAAAAACAACTTGGACAAAAAAAAAAAACAACAACCAAGAAGTCAAGAGTAAATAAGAACTTAATGCTACCACCAGCATGCTTCACTGAAAAAATTCCCTGTTGACTTTCAGGAACTATTTTTAGTTAACAGGTATGGTAGATATGTATGCAAGCTCCAATAACATAAACATCAATCCAGGATCTTTGGTAGGAATTGTTTTCACTATTTAAATAATTTATTTAATTCACAATTTACTAAATAACTTTTTTTCAAAGTAGCAACACCTTGGATATGGAAACAGTAATGAACAAAAACAAGACTTGTAGAGCTCTAATAGATTCACAATTTGTCCACCTTTATACAACACTATAATGCCTAACAGCTCTTAAACATCATCTAGTTTTCTGAAATTTACCTTGACTTGTATAAGGACCATCCAGTCTGTTTCAGTCAACAACACTTTTTGCAGTTTCACTACAGCTGGTCTCAACTTGTACACGTTGTGTCTAAAATCCTACACAAACTAGAGTTCTTCAACACTGTGGTAAGTGTATGAATCAATGTGCTTGTTTCTGTGTTCTGGGCCAACAGTTGTATTTGACCAGCGTCTCTACATGGGAGCTGAAGGAGGGACTCAACAGTCTTAAAAAATGCTTTTAAAAATTCAAGCCAAGCCTGTTCTAGGATCCTGTGTTTTTTTTCTTTTTTTGCTCATTTGCCTCCTCCTTGACCCACTTAGTATAGCCAAGACCTGAAATACGGTCTGATTAGTCACTCTTCAAACTGCTGTGCTGAGCTGGGACTCCTCACACACAATGCCAAACAGCTAAAGCAGCTGGGAGGGTGTGGTTTTCTCACATGGAAACAGTGCAGTGAATAGCTGCCATGTGTGTGTGTGTGTGTGTGTATAGTTGGAGTATATTGCAACGAGAATTTGCACAATGAATTTGCATTAGGATCATATCGCCACCAATAACCTGAGATCTCTTATCCCATGAACATAATTCATCCATGTTTGTACTCTTTAGTATTTCCTTTCCTGCTCGCTCTCTCTCTCTGCTCATCTTGCAATTTTTTTTCTGTTACTCTGCTTCTTATTGGTTGGAGACAAACAGCAGGTTTGACCACAAGCCACAACTTCTCATTACACCAATCTCTCTCATGCAATGCTCTAAACACAACACATTATAGTGCTCTAATCTAGTGACTGGAATTCTGAGTCAGATCATTTGACTCAGCTCACAAATAAGACATGACTATTGGTCTTTTATCTACTGATTATTTGTAATTGTAATTTCTAAGTCTTGTAATCTTTAATTTCTATTACATGCCATTTTATACCAGGCAAAAAAAAAAAAGAGAAAATGGAAATTTAAACAATCAGCTCATATATGCAAGTAGGCTGTTAACATTGATCTGACAAGATCTGACTTGTTCACCTCACTATTTTACACTATAATCTCAGTTAAGCCTTGATATTTTCAGTCAGAAAACAGATGCAATCATCCTCCCAGTTCAGAATCTATGCATTAAGTACAATATTAGGCAGGGTTTTTTTTTTATATTCTACACCACACAATGAGGATTTGTAATGACAAAAATATGATAGCAAGTTCAGGCATATTGCACAACTTCTGGTATATATTTATACACATGCACAAACACACACACACACACATTCAGACACTACACACAAACTCTGTTATATATACACACACACCAGGAGAACAGTACAGGATTTCATACAAAAGCTGAAAATGCAAGAAATGTGTAGCGGGTTAAATGATTCAGTCATCTACTTAAAAGAGCCCTGTCCAAAGGCCTGCAGGGTGTGAGGCCTGATAATAGCTTGTTTATGATGTATCCAAGCAGGTGTGTCTTTAGTTTACAATCTGCTTAAAGAGTGATACATCGTTAGATGTGATAAACAATGCAACTTTAGATGTTGACTAATTATAAAATAGATGGACCATAGTACAGGACCTCATGTCTTGACTTGCTTAAGTGCTTTAAGTTTATAACAACTGGTGTTCCAAAATTACCACCCACACTACACATATTCATGTGTATGCACACACATACACACACACAAACAGATTCGCCTGCACATTCATTGCGTTAATTAGATCATATCATATAATCCTGATTCCAGGTATGTGGGTAAATTTTACTTGTGGGTGTGGACTCTATGCAGCTGACCCTTCAGGCAAAATTACTGCAGTAGGCTTGTATGCACTTGTATTTTAAAGAAGAAAAGATGAAACTTTTACCACTTCCCATTCTAACATTAAAAAAATCCAGGAAATCACACACGACTCACATGAATCTCTGCTATTCAGTACAACACTGTCTAGACAAACACTGTCTCTTTTGATCCTCTAAAAATCAGATTATTTATTTGAGAGATTTTTTTTTCTGAATTAGCACCAATCCCAGGTCTTAGCTTAGATTATGAACAATTATATACATTCCTTCAACCTTTTTAGGATCAGGAGTCCCAGGAACACTGGCATCATAAACACACCTAATCACACATAGGAGAAGTTATTTCGGAAGGGGGAGGAAGACTTAATAATTTTCCAGATTATTTCTCTCTCTGGTTTAAAGACAAACAGACCTATGCATTTATTTTCCATCTCATGTCCCAGGGGTCTCATCTTTTCAGCACTTACGGCTCTAATCAATAGTGTTAACGTGTAGTGCCAGTACAAAACAAAACATAGCAACCTGAAAACTGTCTTAAAATTATTTAGTAAATAAATTTACTAAAAAAAAGTTTACTTTATAAAGTTTAAGCATTACACTATAACTGTTACCACAACTCAGTATTGTTAAAAACTGTCTACCTGGACTGTGAGCAGCAGCTGATCAGTTTTGGGAATTCAGCCAATACTGAGAGGTGGAGCAAACATTGTAACACATACACACACACATATACATACAGAGAAGCCCAAAACATTTATACACACAACAGTTGTTATCTATGCCCTTTACTAAACTTGAACTGAATTATGCCAGCAATGTGTAGTATTATGTTTCCTCTAAAGATGTCAGTAGTTGGACCATTGTTGATGCTATCATGTGCAGAGCAATCCCTGCAGACACTCTAGTCAATGTTGATCACACAGCATAAACTGCTCTTCACAGCAAAGCTGAGCAGCCATCTGTGTGCCAAAAGCACCAACACACACTACTGACGAAAGCCTGCACTTCCTGTTGAGGTAGTGAGACATAAACACATGCAAAAAGTGGTCACAAAAATCACTAAATCATTCTCTAAGATCATATTGTGACACCAAAACACATAATTTAAGGGTGATGGTGTCTTTACTGCAACACAGGCATGGCTGGAGGTTCTTGTTTACAGTGCAGTTAGGCATGTGTAGTAGAGATAAGAAATGTAAGTGTTTATTTTAGGGCATGTGTCAAGCTGAACGTTACCCACTTCCGCATTAATATCCCATGATAAACCCAAGAAGGCACTGTTCATCAAACTTAATGTAGATGCAAACCATCTCCTGCAAACCATCTCAGCTGAAACATCTTATTATCCTGACTATAAGGACGGATTGCCAAAACATTAACAAACTGTCCTGGCATCACATGAAAAAAGTGGTAGCTCATTGTTTAAGGAGATGGACTGTTGATCAGAAGGATGTGAAGTCAAATCAAGCCGCCACTACTGGGCCCTTCAGAATGGCCCTTAACCCCTAACTGCTTAGTAGTAAAGAAAATTATATAAATGTATGTCGATCTGGATAAGAGCGTCTTAAAAGTAAAAAGTAACTCCTCAGGCTACATAGTTGCATAATAAAGGCAACATGTACAACGTTACTAACTTTAAGTCAGCACTAGAGGGAAAAAAAAAACTCGGCAAGCAATCCAGTAAGTTTTTTAAAAGCAGACATCCAAACAAAACAACTTACCCAAGCCTCTCTGTTGCACTTTTCGGAACAAAAGTGTTAGTAAAGAGTTTTATGTTTTATGGCCATCCGGATTCTGAGAGATTTCCACACCGCCAGTGTTAAGCCCTGCTGTCAGAACCGCCCTAACTCTGTGCGCATGCGCAATCAAATCAGCATGCCCTGGAGCTTTAACTCAAAAGTGTCACCTACTACCTTACTAAACAGTATACATATACGTACTTCAGTATAGAAACACAGTATTGTTTCTGCAGTATTAATGAAGCTGTGTAAACTTTTTTTTTACTGAGGTGTAAAGTATTTTTTGGTTTTATATGAATCTATTTAGCGTTAAAGAAACATTGTATGTGTTTTTCTTCTACTTCCTTTGCTGGCTTTGTTCAGAGGAGGGTTCTGTGGTCAGCAAACCACGCTGTTTACTAGCAGGCGTGCCTTCTAGCAGCTGGAGAAACTTCATCGCGTGTATATGCGAGGTTTTACGGTTTTCCACTAGATGCTTGGCGGTGGGAAAGATTTCTGCCGTCTGTATTATGTAAAATGTAGACAACAGAAAAAGTTATATGCACACTTTTTAAAATTACGTAACATCTTCTTTTTTTAATCTTGTATAGAATTTTCCTTTGCCGCGAAGTTCATTTTATGTAAATACAATATACAAAACAATAAATATATCAGATGAATATTTTCAAATCACTGGATCAAATAAAGGATTTATTAATGCCACATGCTGTATTTTTCTGTTATTTAATGTGAAGTCAATTTACTGTGACGATTAAAAAAATGCAAGAATTAAGTAAAAGAAAATAAAGCACGTGCTTTGGTCTTGCAGCCTTGACGGTTACCGTAAAACCCCATGTATGTTCGCATTGAAGTTTTACCGTGGTCGTCAAAAGACCTGGTTCTTTAATTACCCCCTTTAAATCAAACTATATGCGATTTGAAAAAAAGTAAAGTAGCATAAAACTAAAACTGGTAGTAAGGTATAAACGAAACCTCCCCGCGAATCGGCATATTTGAACAGACTTTCTCAGAAAACTGAGTCAGTTATCTGAATACTTACTCAACAGCGACACCTTCCGACTATACAAATGAATTACACACAGCGAGGCAACGTTCTGTATATTCAATCTTCAGAACCTGAGGATCTGAAGATTATCCCGGACACACACACACACGCACACACACATACCCCAGTTATCCTTCAAATTGCTAATTTGCTGGGAAGTTAGCACTTCAAATCAATTAAAATGAGCTGAATAAGAAATGTAATGTAAGATAAGAAGAAATGCACACTGAAAACAGTGTTTTAAAATGGTATATTATTTATTTAAATGTAAAAAAGAAAGAAAGAAAGAAAGAAAGAAAGAAAGAAAGAAAGAAAGAAAGAAAGAAAGAAAGAAAGAAAAGCCAAGGGATTCTTACTATAATATAGGAGCCTTTTGAAAAGACCTGGTCTGCTTTATAGTTAAGCTACTGATACTGGTTTTGGAAATGTTTTTGCACATTGCAAAAAAATATATATATATATTTGAACATTGTTAAAATACCAAATATTTGCATTATACATTTGATACAAGATAATTAAAAAAAAAGCAGCTGAGGGTTAAGAGTTTTGCTCAAGGTGCAATTTAAAATCACAACATTCTGGTCAATACAAAAACCGTTGCACTGAATCATCACTTTCCAACACATTTTAAGTGATTTTTTTTCTACAGATTCTATTCAAAATCTATAGATTATTGACTATTAACAGAAATGTATAAAGGGAAATTCATTGAGGAGGCCTGGGTGTGTTTTCTTTCCAGCACACCCTAAAAAAGTCCAGATACCTGCTATAAAATGCTAATTCGATAATGGATAAATAATTACGATGAATCAAATTCTATAATTATAAACTAATGATGAACCTCCTCACCTGACCTCACTAATGCTCTTGTAGCTGAATGAACACAAATCCCCACAGCCATTCTATAAAATCTAGTGGAAAGCCTTCTCAGAAGAGTGGAGACAATTATAACAGGGAACGGGATGTTCAACAAGTACGGGTTGGTGTGATGGTCAGATGTCCACAAAATTTTGTGTCATACAATACATTTAGCAATATACTGTATGTCAGTGATATCTTACAAAATGTTAAATTTAGAAAATAAATCTAAAAAATATTTTATCCAGTTATATGAAGACATATGAAACTATGGACAGCAAAGATTAATTAATCGAGTAAAATAAAATTATGTGGTTTTGATATCTAAGTCATTTTACTTTACACTGCATTAATATAAGTTAATAAGTTGTTACCACATGAGGAGGCGTGTAACCTTCAGAAACAAATGGCTGGTAGTAAATATTCAAAAGAGAGAAATTATTTCACTATCACAAAATTTTATTTATTTATTTTTTCACTCCTCTATAACAGCATTCTGGGTGTTGTCTTCATCTGTCTCAACTGTCAAATAAAGGGAAAAAAAAGTATTTATAGACAAATTGTTTTTCATGAACATATCTAGAAAAAATGGCTACAAATGCCTGTGTTAAAAAATAATAAGAATTAATTACATAAAACTCCAAATTTGTAATGGCTTCCTACAACCACATTAATATCCTGTCAACTGAATCATACAGAAATAATGTATTTATATACTCACATATTCAAGTGTACATAATCATTATTCCTTAGCATCTGTACTTTAATTATGTAATCATGACTGTAACTGCATTATAGTGCTTTAATAAATGAACTAAAGTGTATATTGTGGAAATGTTCAGGTAAAAATGGTAATACAGATTTAAATCAGTGTGTTTATTCTGTGAAAGGAACAAATGGACTGGAAATGTTTTTAACCTCGAGCTCTGAAACATTTCACTGCCACAACGATGGTCAGCAGCAGATACACAGAAACCGTCACTAGACTACTGATCAGTCTGAGCACTGAACTTGAAGCTTCTGCTGATGACGAGTAAAATATTAATTATATTATTGAAAGTGTAGTTCAAGGTAAATAAATTCAAGATTCAGATGAAGACATATAACATACTGTACCTGCAAAAATACCACAGAGCTGCTGAAATCCTGAATCTGACTGTAATTTAAATCAAATGTTTATTTCAATGTGATTCTAATGTATTGACATTTCTTATTATATACACACATGGACAAAATTGTTGGTACAGAAAGTAAAACCCACAATGGTCACTGAAATAACTTAAAACTGACAAAAGTAAAGTTAAAATGTATTGAAAATTGACTAATGAAAATCAGACATTGCTTTTGAATTGTTGTTCAAATGAAGCATTAAAAAACAAACTAATGAAAGTAGCCTGGACAAAAATAAAGGTACTCTTAATATGATATTCTGTTGCACAGTCTTTTGAAGCCATCACTGCAATCAAGTGATTAACTCTCAATGAGATTTCTGCACCTATCCTTGTGAGCAAACTGCTCCAGCTGTCTCAGGTTTGAAGGGTGCCTTCTCCAGACTGCATGTTTCAGCTGATTCCACAGATGTTTTAGGATTTACATCAGGGCTCATAGAAGGACACTTCAGAATAGTCCAATGTTGAGTTCTTAGGTGCTTTTAGCTGAGTGTTTTGGATCATTATCCTGTTGGAGGAAACCAAGCTTTCTGACACTGGGCAGCACATTTCGCTCCAGAATGCCTTGATAGACTTTAGATTTCATTGTACCCTGCACAGATACAAAGACACCCTCTGCCTGATGCAGCAAACCAACCCCAGAACGTAACCAAGCCTTCTCCATGTTTCACAGTAGGTACAGTGTTCTTTTCTTTGTATGCTTCATTTTTACATCTGTGACATAGAGCTGATGTGACTCAAAAGGTAGTGCAATAAAATATTAAGTTAAGTGTACTATCTGTTTTGACATTAGATTATTATTTGTATTATTATTATTATTATTATTATTATTATTATTATTATTATTATTATTATTATTATGTTAAACCACAATTCAAAAGCAGTCTGATTTTCATTAATTTGTAATTATTACTTTTATATATATATATATACTTTATATATATATATATAAATATATATATATATATATATATATATATATAAATATATATATATATATATATATATATATATATATATATATATATTTATATATATATATATATTTATATATATATATATATATATAGGTGTTCTGGAATAGTTCTTGCAAGAACAGTATTGTCAAGTGCATTTGCAAAAACCATCAAGCACCATGATGAAAATGGCTCACATGAAGTCTATCCCAGGAAAGCAAGACCAGAACTTACCTCTGCTGCAGAGGAGAAGTTCATTTAGAGTTACCAGCCTCAGAAATCACCAATTAACAGCACCTCAGATTAGAGCCGTTATGAAGGCTTTACAGAGCATCAGTAGCAGACATATCTCAATATCAACTGTTCACACAAGATTATTGTGTATTTTGGCCGCCTTCAGCATTGAAAGCATATAGAAAGAAATAAACAATAGGAAGGACCTTGGGAAGATGTGTCCAAACTTTTGATATATATATATATATATATATATATATATATATATATATATATATGTGATGTGTGTGTGTGTGTGTGTGTATACAGACACACAATAACATTATGACCACTGACAGGTAAAGTGAATAACACTGATTATCTCCTCATCATTGCACCTGTTAGTGGCTGGGATATATTAGGCAGCAAGTGAATATTTTGTCCTTAAAGTTGCTGTGGAAAAATGGACAAGCATAAGGATTTGATCGAGCTTGATGAAGGGCCAAGTTGTGATGGCTAGATGACTGGATCAGAGCATTTCCAAAACTGCAGCTCTTGTGGGGTGTTCCCGGTCTGCAGTGGTCAGTATCTATTAAAAGTAGTCCAAGGAAGGAACAGTGGTGAACCAGCAACAGGGTCATGGGCGGCCAAGGCTCACTGATCCTGAGGAGCAAAGGCTGGCCCAGGTGGCCCTGTTGCTCAAATTGCTAACGAGGTTAATGCTGGTTCTGATAAAAAGGTGTCAGAATACAGTGCATCACTCTTTGGCGTATGGGCTGCATAGCTGCAGACCAGTCAGTGTGCCCATGCTGACCACAGTGCACCACCAAATGCACCAACAATGGGCATTTGAGCATCAGAACTGAACCACAAAGCAATAGTAGGTGGTCTGTTCTGATGAATCACATTTTCTTTTACATCATGTGGATGGCTGGATGCGTGTGTCGCTTACCTGGGGAACACATAGCACCAGGTTGCACTGAGACGAAGGCAAGCCGGTAGAGGTAAAGTCATGTTCTATTTGGAAACCTTGGGTCCTGTCATCCATGTGGATGTTACTTTGACACGTACCACCTACCTAAGCATTGTTGCAGACCATGTACACCCTTTCATGGAAACAGCATTCCCTGATGGATGTGGCCTCATTCAGCAGGATAATGCGCCGTGCCATAAAGCAAAAATGGTTCAGGAATGGTTTGATGAGCACAACAACGAGTTTGAGATGTTAACTTGGCCTCCAAATTCCAAAGATCATAATTAAACCTGTGGGATGTGCTGGACTATCTAGTCTGATCCATTGAGGCCCCACCTCGTATCTTACACAACTTAAAGGATCTGCTGCTAACATCTTGGTGCCAGATACTGCATCTGCTTTCTTTATTAATGTTGAGTTTCATCACACCACCACATCACTTTTAATTTTACTATAATCCCATTTGGTTTTATGACTTAACAAATAAACTGAATAAATATTTCTCACCTCTGACTGAAACCCAGCTTTTCTGTGACTTTCCTTGCTCTGGGTGTTTACAGTGGTAGAAACCTTCATCTGACTTTGAGACACTACTGATGGTCATCTGTCCTGTAGTCTGGGACTGGAGGATGGAATCATGTTTATAGAAATCAACACCAGAGCCTGAGATCATTTTGTTGCGAGATAAACATCCTAAAGTCAGAGGATGTGCCTCAGTCACAGGATGGACAGGACTGTCCAGGATCACAGCACCATCTGTAGGAAAGAGAAAGAAGACACTGAAAATAGAAAGTGTGTAAAATACAGTAATGATTTTAACACAGAGAGCTCTATCAGTGGTAAATATCAGAAAGGGTGTAGCACAATGATCATGTCTTTACACTGATTCAATAGAGTTGATTCAGTAAAGTGTTATCTCTAGTCCTGTATATTGTAAATCTGTTACAGAACATTGAAGACTCACAGTGCACTGTGATGTTGACAGGATTACTGCGTCCTCCAGATTCAGACTGACACCAGTAAACTCCAGTGTGTGATGTAGAGAGGGAGCTGATGTTACATGTAGATCCTGAAACTGATGAACATTCAAACAGTTCCTCACTGTATCTGTATCCTTTCCCAGTCCATCCAGTAGAGTCACTCTGGTCCTCACAGCTCAGTGAGAGAGAGTCAGCAGTAAAGTGTTGAGTTCTGCTCAGACTGATGATCAGAGACACTGGAGGAGATTCACCTGAAATAAACATATAAATAAAATTTCATTATGAAATTATGCAGCACAGTTAGTTACAGCTGTAACTATAAATAGATTCATATTAAAGTGCTTGTTCTAATATGTTATTGTGTCTATAATAACAGCTCATACACAGGGACTTGTGAAGCAGATGCTCCAAATACTCTTCTCCTTCTTTCGGCTTTTCCTTCAGGAGTCGCCACAGCGAATCATCTCTCTCCACCTATCCCTATCTTCTGCATCCTCAACACTTGCACCCACTAGCTTCATATCCTCATTTATTACATCCAAATACCTCCTCTTTGGCCTTCCTCTTTGCCTCCTGCCTGGCTCCATGTCCAACCTTCTCCTACCAATATACTCACTCCCCCTCCTCTGGACATGTCCAAACCATCTTAATCTGGCCTCCCTAACTTTGTCCCCAAAACGTCCAACATGAGCTGTCCCTCTGATGTACTCGTTCCTAATCCTGTCCAACCTTGTCACTCTCAAAGAGAACATCTTCAGCTCTGCTACCTCTAGTTCTGACTCAAGTGACACTGTCTCTAAACCATACACCTTTTTCCACCCATTTCAACCTGCCTGCACTCGCTTCTTTACCGCTTTCCCATACTCTCCATTACTCTGGACCGTTAAACCCCAAGTACTTAAACTCCTGTACTTTCTTCACCTCTTCACCCTGTAATCTTACTGTTCCACTTCCCTCCCTTTCATTCACACACATGTACTCAGTCTAATATACGACTGACTTTCATTCCTTTTCTCTCCAGAGCAAACCTCCACCTCTCCAGGGTTTCCTCCATCTGCTCCCTGCTCTCACTACAGATCACAATGTCATCTGCAAAAATCATTGTCCATGGAGACTCCTGTCTGACCTCCTCTGACAACTGGTCCATCACCATAGCAAACAAGAAGGGGCTAAGCACCGATCCCTGATGCAATCCCACCTCCACTTTGAACTCCTCTGTCTGACCTACAGCACACCTCACCACTGTCCTGCTCCTCTCATACATGTCCTGCACCACTCTGACATACTTCTCTGCTACTCCTGACTTCCTCACACAGTACCACAGCACTTCTTGAACCAACAGTAGCCCAATTTCCACCGGCGCCCTGTAGGTCAATGGTACCGATGGTGGTCGTTGTTAACCCGGGCCTCGACAGATCCGGTATGAAATTCAGAGTACTGACGATTCGCATGATTAAATTTGGAATATTTTACGCCGGATGCCCTTCCTGACACAACCCTCTCTATTTATCTGGGCTAGGGACTGGCACAGAAGTCACTGTGACCCCCATGGCTAGATTATGCTCCAAATAATGTAAGACCAATAATAACTGGTCAACTAGATTCTAAAAAATATATCATGCAAAATATTAGATGGTTTGCATAAAGATATATAAAAAGCATATCAAGAGTGATCAATTTGTGCAGTATTAACATTATGAAATTGAACAAGTATGTTAGCACTGATAGAAAGTAATGTGGTTAGTTATTAGTATGGAAATATCGTTTGATAAAGCAGTAGATTATAGTACCAATTTCATACTTACTAATTTCATTTAACAAATCAAACCAATCATGATTTGTTTTTGTATAATTCCTCGTCACACCAAAACATATGAATTGAATTGCAAGCACATGACATGATTTTTTAATAATGAGTGTGACTTACATCAAACACAGCACACATTCAGACTGTGGTGCACCTATGCAATGTGGTTTGTGGTAACTGCCCTTATTAAAGTTATTTACTCTGATTAAACTCAACAATGTTTTATTTCCTCACCAGTGATCCACAGTGGCTGTAGTTTGCTGTAAGGTGTGTGAAAGACTCCTCTCTCTGCTCTGCACACATAAACTCCTGTGTGATTCAAAGTAACAGGACTGAGAGTGTAGGAGCCTCCAGATCCTCTGCTGCTGTCTGAGAGGAGCGTTTGTACCTGATGGAACCCTGACTGTCTCTGTAGAGAACATATGAGTACCAGCTGAATGTCCAGCCTGTAGAGGAGTGTTTAACCTCACAGCTTAGAGTCACTGAATCTCCTTCAGTCAGCCAGCTCGATGGAGACACACTCACTACTGCCTCTGCTACATCTGATGGACAACAAACGTGAAAAAAAATCATACAGAGTGTACAAATAATTAATGACAAGATAACACAAACTCACTTGATACAGTGAGAGTAACAGCATTACTGATGTCTGAGGTCTGAGTGTCACTGCTTCTCCTCCCTCTGCAGGTGTAGTTACCACTGTCTTCATTTCTGTCTGAGCTGAGGCTGAAATCCTGTATTTTGTGTTCTCAGTAGAATACATTATAATTTTTATACCAGCTGTATGTCCACTCAGTGTCTCCTCCTCCCTGTATTTCACACCTGAGAGTTACAGTCTCTCCTCTGAACACATGTTTGTCAGGCTTTATGGTCACCACAGCTTTAGGACTCTCTGTAGAAACATAATCTTATTATTAACACCACAATATAAACACTGCAATAAATACAGTTCTGATTCTACTGTCATTAGTCTGTGATTAGTCAAATAATTAGTGATGGCATAGTGTATATGTAATAATAGTTATATACTTGTATACAGGTATAAAGGTCTTGAGCACCCTGTTGTACAAATTTTGTCACAGATGTTTATTTTGACTTTTGCATTATGAAGACACAGCAAGAACATTTTAGATTTCCAAACATTAGCCAAAAGATTTGATAGAAGAAAGCATCATATTATGTAATAGATCATTTTCCAGACTACTAGAATTAAGCCTCTTAGGGTTTTAAGTAGAAACATTTTATTTCACAAGGCATGTTTACATGATTTCTTTGGATTTGCCTTGGATTTGGATTTGCACAGGTTGTATATATTTTTTAAACACTGCAAACTTTGTTACTCACCAGTTACATTTACCCAGAGTGCATCACTGTAGTGTGTGTAGTAGACTGGGTTTCCTCTTCCAGCTCTGCACCTGTACTGACCTCCATCAGAAACTGTAACTGAAATGATGATGTAGAACTTTGTCTCAGTCTCAGTCCAACGGCTCTGTGTGAGTTTGATCCAGTAAAACTTCCATCCAGCAGACTGTAGCTTCAGTGTACAGGACAGAGTCACTGAGTTTCCTGTCAGTACATCTCCTTCATGGTTTGATGTGAGTTTAGGTTTAGGTTTTTCTGTAGCTGGAGGTGAAACACACAGTGTTTATCTCACTAATCAATACTACACTACTACAGACAGAGACATGCTGTTACTAATACACTGTAAAAACACTCCCCATAAATAAATATTCCATTAAATTAAATATTCCATTAGATTTCATCTATTTTAATAGAAAACTTGAAAAACAGAAATTGTGGCAGACATGTGAAAGAAAGTCAAAGACCAAACTTATTCGTACAGACATTTTCATGAGTGTATTCATTATTATGAATTTTAGAAATTAAGTGTGCATTCTTGATGTGCAGCTCCTGTAGAGATGTGAAACTAAAGTATTGGCGGGAGGAAAACACACACACACACACACACACATACAGGGGGCAGTTACACCAAATGCATCAAATCAAACACACCCTTCTCTGACCATCTGATATTGAATCAGTGTGTTTTGTAATGATTATGTATACACAATCCTCTCCATCTTAATACAAATCCAACATGTATACACAACATAAGCAATAAAATATAGAGAAATTACCTTGAGCTTTTCCAACCTGGATAAGCAAAATAAACACTAAAAAGGGAAAAGGAAGAGAGAATTGTTGTGTCAAATGTGTCACTTACATAGTCAAATATTTAGTATAAATGATTCAATATGAGACGTTAATATAACCTGATGAACATGCTGTGACAAGTTATTTTCTACTACATCTGATGGTTTCAGAACTCATCTCCTGCCCTTTTATAATAGCTGTTAGAGGCAACAGAAACCATGAACTCATTCTGGTGTTTGTGACAAACTTTCTCATAGCAGCCAGCAATATAAAATACACAACCATATATTTTTTCTAGGAAATAATAAACCTAAACCCACTTGTTTAATTTGCTCCCAGGATATTGCTTAAAATTTTAAAAACTGATTAAGAAGAAAAAAATTCAGTAGAACAAGCAGTCGGTTTTCACACATCAGATTTATTTACACTGTGTTTATTAATAAAACATCACAACTTTGGATCACTTGGCAATTCCCTTGTTTTTTAAAGAAAAACCCATTTTTATCTACAGTTGTGCTCATAAGTTTGCATACCCTAAAAGAAACTGTTAAATGTTGCCATTTATTTGGAAAATATGACTGATAATGCAAAGGTATTTCTTTTAAGTATAGTGGTTGCATGAAGTTATTAATTATCACATAGTTGTTTCCCTTTTTTTAAAACCTACTGATAACTGAGTTTACATGTCCTTGAAAGTTTGGCCTTGAAAGTTTGGCCACATTATAAACACACAGGTTGACACACAGAGGTTTAAATGGCTATTAAAGGGAAGTTTCCACACCTGTGACTCATCATAATTGTAATTAGTTTCTCTGCATAAATAGTCAGGGAGTTTCTAAGCTCATGAGGTGATGCATTGACTTGGCTGGATCTCTCAACACTTGAACATGCCAGTCAATAATGTTCAAACTCTGATAAAGAGATGGAAACTAAGAGGTTCTGTTAATACTAAACCACGGTCAGGTAGACCAAGAAAGATTTCACCCGCTACTGCCAGAAAAATGGTTCGGGACACAAAGAAAAACCCACAAACAACTTCCAGAGAAATATAGGCTGTTCTGGAAAAAAGTGGTGTTGTTTCAAGGAGCACAATAAGGAGGTACTTGAACACAAATGACCTGCATGGTTGAATTGCCACAAAAAGACTTTTCAAGAGAATCATTTTGATCCTTCAAAATAGTTGGTAAGCTTTTTCAAGCTTTTTCTTTTGCACAAAACAGTTTGCCTTCATTCCAGATCCCTGGGGTGGACAATGGGTTATTTATTTATTTATTTATTTTGCTGCAGTGAACGGAGACTTGTGAGACTGAACTCTGTTAATTTGTTTTTTTGCTATATGTAATGTAATTTTATTCATGTTCACTACAAAAACCTGTGACACAATGCACTGCTGCATCCTCTGGAGATTGTAGTTTGCTGCATATGACATCAAGAATGTCTTTTTTGAGAAAAGTAACCGTAATAAAATGGACTATTCCTTGTGAGGTGTGAAATACTGTCGCCTAATTTCTTTTTTACTTTGCTATTTAATGGTTGATTAGTATCTATTGCCGTGGCATCATAATGAGGCTATAGAGGTGGATTAATTCAGGAAGGACACCAGTGAAGGCCTATGTGTGAAATGCATGGCCCGCCACTGCCAAAAAGAACTTGAAATTCCAAAAAGAAAATGGGAGGGACTTTCCCAGCTAAGAGGGTTTGGTTTTAATATTATGAAAAGATAAGAGAAAAGAAAAAAAAGACAATGTTTTGTGATGTTATTTGCGAGGTTGTTGGAATGTTCATTCGTGAGCAGCTCAATTCTTGTAACCAGTGCTGATTGCAGATAAAACCTTGTCTCTGTCACGAGGCCTAAACACCAGAGGGAGCCATCGCCCGAATATTAACTGTTTCTGCTCACTTCCGGTTCAGTGACCTATATAAGCTGCACGCTGTCTCAGTCTCATCGCGAAGCATTGTTTCCTTAGTGTTACCTGCCAAGCCTTGATTTATCGATTGTCTCGTTTCCTCGTGTATGACCTTGATCGTTTTCTTCTGACTTCGTTTTCTGGACTAGCGTTTTGGTTTTGACATTCTCTTCATTGCTTTCTGGTTTTTGACCCTGTCTTTTCCGTGACCTCGACCAAGATCTTAGCCTTTGGCCCTTTACATCATCCGCGAATGGATTCTAATACTCCTACGTCTGACGGGACGTTACAGTCTCTGCATTCATCCAGTCTGCGTAGTTTGGCTTCTTTAGTTAGAGTCTTGCTCAGCTGAGCTGTCGGGTAAATGTGGAGTTGGAGTTAGATAATAGTAAAGCATTAATTGAGTAGTATTAAATAGAGCGTTATAGTATCGGATAAAAATATTTTCCACAGTCCATAATTCACCCAGATAGCTTGCCTTTTTACAAGTAATTTTAGCTTGCCTACTTTACTGATCCATTTTACTGATTTATTGCCATTGCCTACCTGTGTTTTGACCTATTGCTCTGTTTCTCGTTTTCTCTCGTATTTGGATAGTGATTTGGAAACTCATTTGCAGACTGAGTTTCTATGGTTCTTGCTTGTTTACTCTTTTTGGGTTAGATTGTTTAGATTGTTTGCTGTTCTGTATATATTTTATTATATTTACATAATATCTGCAAATGGGTTTAACCGCCTTCCCATCTGTTTCATCACAATAATAAAAGTTATTTTCCCCACATAACAACCACCTGTTTTCTCATGACTTAATGTCACCTCCACAACCTGGTGATTCTGCACTTTTGCTGCCTCTAGAAAATGTTCTTATACTGAATACACAGGAAAATTAAGTAACGATCACGAGAAAACAAAAATGGAAAAAATAATAAGAAGAATTAAAAAAAATAATCCATGGCCTTTTAGAACTTTTGTACAATTTAGGGGAAAAAAGCAAAAGAAAATAAATCATGTGAGTTGGTGTTGGAGTCTTGATGGTCTTGATTGTAAAACCCTCTATATGTTTACAGTGCAGTTTCTTCTACCGTGGTTGTTAAAAGACCTGCTTCATTAATCACTCCTTTTCAAATGAAACTATGTCACACTTTCACAAATTTTCAGTTTAATATTTAACGTAAAAAGTAAAGAAGCCTAACCTTGGTATAAAAACCGGTACTGAAAGAAACCTCCCAGCAAATCGACATATTTGAATAGACTCTATCGAAACAGGGTTCAGTTATTTGAAACGCTCAACAGCGACATCGTCCGGTTAAACATATTAATGGCACACAAAGAGGCAACGTGCTGTATACTCAACCGCTCATTGTCTGAAACTGAGGCTTATCCTGGACACACACACACACACACACACACACACACACACAGTTGCAGTTCGCTGTGATATTAGCACTTTAAATCAATTAAAATGACTTGCATAAGAAATGTAATGTAAGCTAGGAAGAAATGCACTCTGAAAAAAGTTTAACTTGCATATAATTTATTCAAAAGTAAAATTTTTAGAAAAGGCATTTTCTTGAAAAGAAAGAAAGAAAGAAAGAAAGAAAGAAAGAAAGAAAGAAAAAAGCCAAAGAGTTCTTTACTTTTTAAAACTGTAATATAAGCCTTTTGAAAAGACCTGGTCTACTCTATAGTTAAACTACTGATACTGGTTTTGGAAATGTTTTTGTATATTATAAACAAAAATGATATAAAAATTTATAAAATACCAAATATTTGCATTTTACATTTGCTGACAATTTATAGCAGAGACAAGATGCAAAAAAGCAGTTCAGGGTAAAGAGTTTTGCTCAAGGTGTTGCAATTTCATCACTTTGAAAGTCATCACTTTCCAACATATATTTAATGATTTTTTTCTACTTTTTTTTTCATATATCAGAAATGTATGAACGTGACACTGATGAGGAGGACTGGGTGTGTTTTCTTTCCAGCACACGCTAAAAAAATCCAGATACATACTTTAAAAATGTTATTGTTTTATGATCAAATACTATAATGATAAACTTAAGATAATCCTCCTCACCTGACCTGTGATCTGTGTCTGACCTCACTAATATTAAAAAATATTATTAATTAATCAATTAATTAAAAAAAATGATGTGGTCTTAATATCTAGGTAATTTTACTGTACACTGCATTAATGTAAGTTGTGACCCCAAGAAGAGGTGAGTAACCTTCAGAAAAAAAACAGCTGGTAGTAAATATTCAAAAATGAGAAATCAAAATTTTTTCACAATCGCAAAATCTGATTTTTTATTTTCACTCCTCTATAACAGCATTCTGGGTGTTGTCTTCATCCATCTGAACTTTCGAAAGAAACATATTCATGGACAAATGGAAATGAAATTTTATACATGGTAATAATACATATTATTGTAATGTATCTAGAAAAAATGGTTACAAATGCCAGTGTTCAAGAATAATAAACATTAATTAAATAAATCTCTCTTTTAATTATTGCAACTAATTTGCAATGGTTTCCTACAACCACATTAACATCCTGTCATCTGAATCTTACAGAAATTATTTATTTACATACTCACATAATTAAGTGTACATAATCATTATTCCTTAGCATCTGTACTTTAATTATGTAATCATGACTGTAACTGCATTTTACAGCTTTAATACTGTAACTAAAGTGTATATTGTGGAAATGTTTCTACTTCTGTTACTACATGTCAGTGTTTTTTATTATGTGAAAGGAACAAATGGACTGAAAATGTTTTTACCTCGAGCTCTGAAACATTTCACTGCCACAACGAGGGTCAGCAGCAGATACACAGAAACCGTCACTAGACTACTGATCAGTCTGAGCACTGAACTTGGAGTGTCTTCAGGCAACCAGCCTGATGAAGAATAAAATATCACAATGATCATTTCTTTACACTGATTCAGTAGAGTTTAAAAGTGTTATCTCTAGTCCTGTATATTGTAAATCTGTTACAGATGAGAACATTGAAGACTCACTGTGCACTGTGATGTTGACAGGATTACTGCATCCTCCAGATTCAGACTGACACCAGTAAACTACAGTGTGTGATGTAGAGAGGGAGCTGATGTTACATGTAGATCCTGAAACTGATGAACAATAGAATAACATCTCAATGTGTGTGAATCCTCTCACTGTCCATCCAGTAGAGTCACTCTGGTCCGCACAGCTCAGTGAGAGAGAGTCAGCAGTAAAGTGTTGAGTTCTGCTCGGACTGATGATCAGAGACACTGGAGGAGATTCACCTGAAACACATGGATAATTTAAATTACATTATGGAATCATAATGATTCAAATGTTTAATGATTTATTATAATACTTCTGTATTATCTGTTATCTAGACAAAACCATTAATTGCTTTAGAAAATTACGTATCTCTGAACCACCTCTAGATGTGTGTTACTCTTTATTTAATAAAGTCACTATTTATTCATTGATACTTTCATTTACACATATTTACTCTGATTAAACTCAATGTTTTATTTCCTCACCAGTGATCCACAGTGGCTGTAGTTTGCTGTAAGGTGTGTGAAAGACTCCTCTCTCTGCTCTGCACACATAAACTCCTGTGTGATTCAGAGTAACAGGACTGAGAGTGTAGGAGCCTCCAGATCCTCTGCTGCTGTCTGAGAGGAGCGTTCTATTGTACCTGATGGAACCCTGACTGTCTCTGTAGGGAAGATCTGTGTACCAGCTGAATGTCCAGCCTGTAGAGGAGTGTTTAACCTCACAGTTTAGAGTCACTGAATTTCCTTCAGTCAGCCAGCTCGATGGAGACACACTCACTACTGCCTCTGCTACATCTGATAAACAAACGTGAAAAAAAAAAACATTAGTTTACATATAATTAATGACAAGATAACACAAACTCACACACTCACCTGATACAGTGAGAGTAACAGCATCACTGATCTCTGAGCTCTGAGTGTCACTGCTTCTCCACCCTCTGCAGGTGTAGTTACCACTGTCTTCATTTCTAACTGAGCTGAGGCTGAACTCCTGTTTTGTGTTCTGAGTAGAGTTTGTAATCATTTTTATACCAGCTGTATGTCCACTCAGTGTCTCCTCCTCCCTGTATTTCACACTTGAGAGTCACAGTCTCTCCTCTAAACACATGTTTGTCAGGCTTTATGGTCACCACAGCTTTAGGACTCTCTGCAGAAACATAATCTTATTATTAACACCCAAAAAAACAAAATAAATACAGTTCTGATTCTACTGTCATTAGTCTGTGATTAGTGTAATAATTAGTAATGGTGTAGATAGAGACTGTGCAAAAATTATATATATGAGAGAAACCAAAGTTATTCATACAGACATTTTCATGAGTGTATTCATTATTATAAATTGTGCTTTCTTAATGTGCAGCTCATGTAGTGATGTGAAACACACACACACACACACACACACACACAGGCTGCAGAGTCACAACAGCTTTGTGCAGTTACACCAAATGCGTAAAATCAGTCATACACACCCTTCTCTGACCATCTGATATTGAATCAGTGTGTTTTATAATGATTAAGTATGAGTGCATGTTACAGGAGTGTAAGATCAGACATGTACCTATCACTGAGAGAGTCACTTCATTACTCAACGTCGTTGACTCTCCATTCTTAAACCCATAACATCTGTATCTGTGACTCTGATCTTCTTTTATAGTGTAGTCCTTTTCAGCAGAGAGGTGAACATGAACACCATCTTTGTACCAGATGTATGGTCCACTTCCTCCCAAAATTCTACATGAGAGTGTAACCGTCTCTCCCCTGAATATTTGTGATGTGTTTGGCTGCACAGTCAGAAGTGGTTTATTATCTACTGGAAAAATCAAAACACAAACACAGACTGTCAATGTAAATATCTTAAACTCTGCATGACAATGTACAAACACAATCTTCTCCATCTTAATACAAATCCAACATGAACATAACATAAACAATAAAATATATAGAAATCACCTTGAGCTTTTCCAACCTGGATAAGTGAAATAAACACTGAAAAGGAAAGAGGAAGAGAGAATGGTTGTGCCAAATTTATCACTGATAATATTTCTCATTTAATTGTACAATTCATTGATTGTTCACTCATATAATCAAATGTTTTAGTCTCACTTCAGCTATAAGACAGGCAAATATTTACCTGTTCCAATAATGTGTGGTGTTTAAAGAAGCTATTTTCACTCAGGTCACTACACAGCTCATTACTGTCTCATGTAATAATTTAATCCACATCTGCTAATCTGAAGCATCACTTCCTTCTCTTTGTCTCACATTACAAAGTTGCTCATGTGCACTAACATTACATTACAATACATACAGCCTGCAGGATAATGTATCATATATGAGGAAAAACTGGATCTCAGTAACACATACAACTCTTCAAAGGTTTGGGATCACTTGGAAATGCCCTTGTTTTTTTATCTATTTCAAAACAAAAAATTGCATAATTTTAAAGAAAGATCTGCATTGTTGCACAAAAGCCCATTATCAGCAACAATCAGTCCTCTGTGTCAATCTTATGCTATGTGTGCTAATCCGAATTATTCATTTTATAAGGCTTATTGGTTATTAGAAACACCTTTTGTGCTAGCACAACACCATTGGATATTAAACACCTTTTGTGCTAGCACAGCTGACCTTTTTTTAAAGATTACTTTAGTATCTGGAGCATCAGGAGTTGTGGGTTTGTTTACAGGCTCAAAATGACCAGAAAGAAAGAACTTTCCTTGTTTTTAATGGTAAGAATTTATCTTAACATGCTGTGAACTGCTCCCTTCACAGAACATCACACACTGATTCTAGCCAGTACAGAAAAAGGAGTGGGAGGTCCTGGTGTACAACTGGAAAACAAGGAGCTTTACAGGTGATCTTAAATCTTTACAGGTGATCTCTTTTGAATGTTAGTCTACATCTATTGCAGTCACTAGAGTCACTCTCACTGAGAACATTAGCAGAAACACAGCAGTTTATACTCTCATCTATACACTCAGACTGTCCTATATCCTGCACATACATTTATCTCACTGTCCTTGTAAGGATTAATGCTGGAATTAATGCTGTTCTACATAGAAATCAAACCAAAATGAACAAAGAAAAATTACTAGCTAACACAAATGCTATGGATATATACTGAAAAGACTAAGAGACTAAGTCTAGACAATGTCCTAATCACATATTAACCTCATCACACAGGACATCAGACTTCATTTGAACATTTTAACCCACCACTCACTTTAATGAAGACATAAAGAAAACATTTTTACTCACAGATCATCACACAGAGTGACCACAGCTCCATTCTGTCACACTGATAAACGACTGACTGATCAGAGGCTTGTGATTAAGCCTCTACACTTCCTGTCTTCTTACACCTAAAGAGAAAGAGAGAAAGATTTCTGTTATGGTGCAAGTTGATGTGATATTTTTAAATGAACCCCTCCTCTATGCCAAATAGCAATTTGTAGAACATAACTTTATTTCAATGACTTATACAGTTCCTCCGCTACCTCACTCAGGATCATAATTGGTCTCAACAAGATATTAAGTGAACCTTTCTGAAAAGCTTTTTATCAAATTAGATTGAGGCAGGGCTTCTACTAGTCACAAAATGGGGTAGTGAAACATTTTCATTTATTAACGGAGCACATACATTCTGGGTTTCTGCAGGACACTTTGCAGAGCTCTGTGGTTATGTGCTGCTCCTGTAACAGACAGTGAGGATGCTCCCCATAATGCAGGTAAAAAATGATTTCATGATGCTGGGCCTCATACCAAACATCCAGAAGAAACACGTTACAGTATCCGAAAGTCTCTTAGGCCACTTGATTAAAACAATCCTGTATCATACAATCTGATTGGTCTGAGCAGCACTGCATTCTCCTGAGAGTGGGTGCTTCCTGTTTCAGCTTCTGCCTGTAAACGGGTAGGATCAGGATGGAGCATGTAAAGCTCATAAAAAAAGCAATGGTAACATTTATATTTATGAAACAGTTTAAGGACAGTGGACAACAGCATGTAGCTTAGCAATAAGGTATTAGTATGGTCAAGTGTCTGTAACTGATCTAAAGCAAATACTGTTATAAACTAATTACAAAGCATAGAAGGGGTGATTTTACACTGTCCACAGTTGAATGATTTAATGTCTTTCTGTAAACAGAGAAAGAACTGATAAGTAAGACGACCCCAAGTTGACGAGTAGAAATTTCCATTAGAGGAGGTGTTTTCATTTAGATTAAGCCAGATGTGGAGAAAATTACATATTGAAACCTTGCCGTAAATGCAGTATAACTTATAAGCCTGACTGAGGTTGAATTGACTATGCACACACAATTATATATTTTATAACAAGGTTTTACAAGTAAAACCCATCATAAAGAAACTAAAAAGTCTGTTATTTCTTTTCTTAGGCCAGAACACCCAGAATTGTCAGTGGTGTCAGAGTGCAATATATATTTTTATTGAAGCTAGAGCAGAAGAAGAGCATGAACAAGAAGCATGAAGAACACAAGATCAATGATCATGAACATCTACATATTATATTTATATATATATAAATATTAAATTTATTAACAATATGAAGGTCACTTCCAAAAGACATAAACAGACTTCAGTTCATATTGTATATGAGTATTCACCTTCAGACCTTGTAAAATAAATGTAAAAAAATTGCCTTGTGATTATTGTATTAATGTGAGTTGTGTCACAGGATGTCATGAGTAGTCAGGATAATCAAATGAATTTCAAAATACAACAGGAATAATTTAAAAAAGAGATGTGTATTTACACAAAGAACTTAATCGTAACAGGTCAAAAGCTGTCTTTGTCAAAGTTTATTTGAGGAAAAGGTCCAAGAGCAGTTTTTATGATGTCTAGATTGCAGGAAAAAAAATTATATATATATATATATATATATATATATATATATATATATATATATATATATATATATATATATATAACAAAATTAAAAAAAACTAATAATAAAACAGATATTCAACAGATATTCATTTAAAAAAATAAAATTTAATAACAGATTTTTATGAAAAGAAAAACAAAATTATTATACCCAAAAGGTGGCACTGATGCTCTTCAAACAGAAAATACAAGACTTTGTTCATAATAGTATAGGAGCAGGATTCAAGCTGTTTTATTATGGTGTGGATAGTAAATGAAATGGGGTAGGTGTGGTCCTGAAGGAGGAGTGTGTGAAGAATGTTCTGGAGGTGAAGAGAGTGTCAGACAGGGTGATGAGTCTGAAGTTAGAGATTAAAGGGGTGATGTTGAATGTTGGTAGTGGTTATGCCCCACAGGTAGGTTGTGAGTTAGAGGAGAAAGAGAGAATCTAGAGTGAATTAGATGAGGTGATAGAGACTATTCCCACGGGTGAGAGAGTGGTGATAGGAGCAGATTTTAATGGACATGTTGGTGAGAGGAACACAGGTGATGAGGAGGTGATGGGCAAGTTTGGAGTTAAGGAAAGGAAACTTGAAGGACAGATGGTAGTGGACTTTGCTAAGAGGATGGACATGGCTGTGGTTAACATGTATTTTCAGAAGAGGGAGGAGCATAGAGTGACTTACAAGAGTGGAGGTAGGAGCACACAGATAGACTACATCCTATGTAGAAGAAGCAATCTGAAAGAGATTAGTGACTGTAAAGTGGTATTGAGAGAAAGGGTAGCCAGACAGCATAGGATGGTGGTGTGTAGGATGACCCTGATGGTCTGAGATAGATAAGAAAACCAAGTTGTGGAAGCTGAAAAAGGAGGAATGTTGTGAGGAATTTGGACAGAAGTTGAAGCAGGCTCTGTGTGGTCAGATTTTACTAGATGACTGGGAAACTACAGCAGAAGTGATCAGGGAGACAGGAAGAAAGGTGCAGGGTGTGTCATTTGGAAGAAGGAAAGAAGATAAGGAGACTTGGTGGTGGAATGAGGAAGTTCAGGATAGTATTCAGAGGAAGAGGTTAGCCAAGAAAAAGTGGGACATGGACAGGACTGAAGAGAATAGACAGGAATACAAGGAGTTACAGCACAGAGTGAAGAGGGAGGTGTCTAAGGCCAAGCAGAAGGCTTATGATGAGTTGTACACTAGGTTAGACACTAGAGAAGGAGAGAAGGACTTGTACAGGTTAGCTAGGCAGAGGGATCGAGATGGGAAGGATGTGCAGCAAGTTAGAGTTATTAAGGATAGAGATGGACGGGTGCTCACAAGTGAGGAGAGTGTACAGAGGAGATGGAAGAAGTACTTTGAAGAGCTGATGAATGAGAAAATGAGAGGGAAGAAAGAGTAGAAGGGGTGAACTCTGTGGAACAGAAAGTAGATAAGATTAGAAAGGATGTCAGGAAAGCTTCGAAGAGGATGAAAAGTGGAAAGGCAGTTGGTCCTGATGACATCCTGGTGGAGGTCTGGAAGTGTCTAGGAGAGGCAGAAGTGAATTTTTTAACTGGTTTGTTTAACAGGGATTTAGAGAGTGAGAAGATACCTGAGGAATGGAGAAGTAGTGTATTATTTTTATGAATAAGTGTGACATGCAGAGTTGCAGTAACTATAGGGGGATAAAGTTGATGAGCCATACAATGAAGCTATAGGAAAGAGTAGTGGAAGCTAGGTTAAGGAAGGTAGTGGAAATTTGTGAGCAATAGTATGGCTTCATGCCCAGAAAGAGCGCAACAGATGCAATTTTTGCTCTCAGACTTTTGATGGAGAAGTATAGGGATGGTCAGAGAGAGTTGCACTGTGTGTTTGTAGACTTGGAGAAAGCGTATGACAGGGTGCCAAGAGAAGAGCTGTGGTACTGCATGAGGAAGTCAGGAGTAGCAGAGAAGTATATCAGAGTGGAGCAGGACAGTGGTGAGGTGTGCTATAGGTCAGACAGAGGAGTTCAAAGTGGAGGTGGGACGGCATCGGGGATTGGCTCGGAGCCCCTTCTTGTTTGCTATGGTGATGGACCAGTTGTCAGAGGAGGTCAGACAGGAGTCTCCTTGGACAATGATGTTTGCAGATGACATTGTGATCTGTAGTAAGAGCAGGGAGCAGATGTAGGAAACCTGTGCAGGCAGGTTGGAATGGGTGGATAAAGGAGTCAGGAGTTCTGTTTGATAGAAAAATATCAGCAAAAATCAAAGGAAAGGTGTACAAGACAATGGTGACAATGGTTTCGAGACAGTGTCCCTGAGAAAGAGACAGGAGTCAGAGCTGGAGGTAGCAGAGCTGAAGATGTTGAGGTTCTCTTTGGGAGTGACAAGGTTGGACAGGATTAGGAACGAGTACATCAGAGGGACAGCTCATGTTGGACGTTTTGGGGACAAAGTTAGGGAGGCCAGATTAAGATGGTTTGGACATGTTCAGAGGAGGGAGAGTGAGTATATTGGTAGGAGAATGTTGGACATGAAGCTGCCAGGCAGGAGGCAAAGAGGAAGGCCAAAGAGGAGGTATATGGATGTAATAAATGAGGATATGAAACTTGTGGGGGCAAGTGTTGAGGATGCAGAAGATAGGGATAGGTGGAGAGAGATGAGTCGCTGTGGCGACCCCTGAAGGGAAAAGACGAAAAAAGAAGAAGACAGTGTGGTTTTTCTTTCCAGCACACGCTAAAAAGTCCAGATGAATACTATAAAAAGTTTATTGATTTTTGGTTAAAGCATTTAGATTAATCATAAACTATAATGATAAACTAATAATAAACCTCCTCACCTGACCTGTGATCTGTGTCTGAACTCACTAATGCTATTGTAGCTGAATGAACCCAAATCCCCACAGCTACTCTACAAAATCTAGTGGAAAGCCTTCTCAGAAGAGTGGAGATGGTTATAACATGGAACGGGATGTTCAACAACCACAGATTGGTTTGATGGTCAGATGTCCACAAACTTTTGTAGCACATGCTATATTTAACAATATACATATACGATATATGGCACATGTACAAAATGTTAATAATAAATCTACAAAATATTTTATCCAGTTAGATGAAGACATATGAAAAGAGATGAACAATAGAGAGATTATTAAGGTATTAATTTAAAAAAATAATGTGGTCTTAATATCTAGTTCATTTTACAGTACATTGCATTAAAATATGTTGAACAAAAACGGCTAGTAGTAAATATTCAAGAGAGAGAAATCAAAATTATTTTACAATTCAAAATTTTTTTTGTTCACTCCTCTATGACAGCATTCTGGGTGTTGTCTTCATCCATCTGAACTGTCAAAAAAAAACCAGTATTTATGGACAAATATTGAATGAAATTTGATACATGATAATGATGAGGGTTTTCACTTTTCATGGAAGTGCTTAGAGAAAATGGCTACAAATGCCTGTGTTCAAGAATAATAAACATTAATTACATAAACCTCTCTTTCAATTATTACAACTAATTTGTGAAGGTTTCCTGCAACCACATTAACATCCTCTCATCTGAATCATACAGAAATCATTAAATCACATAATCACATATTCAAGTGTACATAACTGTTATTTCTTAGCATCTCTACTTTAATTATGTAATCATGACTGTAACTGCATTTTAGAGCTTTAATACTGTAACTAAAGTGTATATTGTGGAAATGTTTCTACTTCTCCTGTTACTGCATGTCAGTGTGTTTATTGTGTGAAATGTACAAATGGACTGAAAATGTTTTTACCTCGAGCTCTGCAACATTTCACTGCCACAACAATGGTCAGCAGCAGATACACAGAAACCGTCACTAGACTACTGATCAGTCTGAGCCCTGAACTTGGAGTGTCTTCAGGCAACCAACCTGATGAGGATAAAAATATTATCATAATGATCATTTCTTTACACTGATTCAGTAGAGTTTAAAAGTGTTATCTCTAGTCCTGTGTATTGTAAAGATGCTACAGATGAGAACATTGAAGACTCACTGTGCACTGTGATGTTGACAGGATTACTGCGTCCTCCAGATTCAGACTGACACCAGTAAACTCCAGTGTGTGATGTAGAGAGGGAGCTGATGTTACATGTAGATCCTGAAACTGATGAACAATAGAATAACATCTCAGTGTGTGTGAATCCTCTCACTGTCCATCCAGTAGAGTCACTCTGGTCCGCACAGCTCAGTGAGAGAGAGTCAGCAGTAAAGTGTTGAGTTCTGCTCGGACTGATGATCAGAGACACTGGAGGAGATTCACCTGAAACACATGGATAATTTAAATTACGTTATGAAATCATAATGATTCAAATGTTTAATGACTTATTATAATACTTCTGTATTATCTGTTATCTAGACTAAATCTTTATTTGCTTTAAAAAATAATGTATCTCCGAACCACCTCTAGATGTGTGTTACTCTTTATTTAATAAATTCACTATCTATTCATTGATACTTTCATTTACACATATTTACTCTGATTAAACTCAATGTTTTATTTCCTCACCAGTGATCCACAGTGGCTGTAGTTTGCTGTAAGGTGTGTGAAAGACTCCTCTCTCTGCTCTGCACTCATAAACTCCTGTGTGATTCAGAGTAACAGGACTGAGAGTGTAGGAGCCTCCAGATCCTCTGCTGCTGTCTGAGAGGAGCAATGCTCTGTACCTGATGAAACCCTGTCTGTCTCTGTAGGAAGCATCTACATACCAGCTGAATGTCCAGCCTGTAGAGGAGTGTTTAACCTCACACCTTAGAGTCACTGAATCTCCTTCAGTCAGCCAGCTCAATGGAAAAACACTCATTACTGCCTCTGCTACATCTGATGGACAACAAACATGTGAAAAAAAATCAAACAGAGTTTACATTTAATTAATGACAAGATAACACAAACTCACACACTCACCTGATACAGTGAGAGTAACAGCATCACTGATCTCTGAGGTCTGAGTGTCACTGCTTCTCCTCCCTCTGCAGGTGTAGTTACCACTGTCTTCATTTCTAACTGAGCTGGGGCTGAACTCCTGTGTTTTGTGTTCTGAGTAGAGTTTGTAATCATTTTTATACCAGCTGTATGTCCACTCAGTGTCTCCTCCTCCCTGTATTTCACACCTGAGAGTCACAGTCTCTCCTCTGAACACATGTTTGTCAGGCTTTATGGTCACCACAGCTTTAGGACTCTCTGCAGAAACATAATCTTATTATTAACACCACAAAATAAACACAGCAACAGTTCTGATTCTACTGTCAGTAGTCTGTGATTAGTTTAATCATTTGTGATGGTATAGAGTATATGTAATAATGTTACCTAAACTTAATTAAGAAGTGTACTGTATAAAATTCTTGAGAACTCTGTTGTTGTACAAATTTTGTTACATATGTTTATTCTGTCAGTGTGTTTTGTAATGATTATGTATGAGTGTATGTTACAGGAGTATAAGATCAGACATGTACCTCTCACTGAGAGAGTCACTTCATAACTCCATGCAGTTGACCATCCATTACTAAACCCATAACAAGTGTATCTTTGACTCTGATCTACTTTTATAGTATAGTCCATTTCAGCAGAGCTGTAAATAAGACAACCATTTTTGTACCAGTAGTATGGTCCACTTCCTCCCGAAATTCTACATGAGAGCGTAACCATCTCTCCTCTGAATATTTGTGATAAATTTGGCCGCACGATCAGAAGTGGTATAATCATTGCTGGAAAATCAATGTAAATATCTTAAACTCTGAATGACAATGTACAAACACAATCTTCTCCATCTTAATACAAATCCAACATGAACACAAATCCAAAAGGAACAACAGGCACACCTGGGATGACTGGAATAACTGGAATAACTGGTACAACCAGGACAACTGGAATAACTTTATGATAGCCATGAGACACATCAGAAACCATAAGCTCATTCTCGTGTGTGTGACAAACGTCACAATAGCTGCCAGGCATAAGGCACACTAAATACATCATATCAGCGAAACACACACTTCTCTGACCATCTGATATTTGATCAGTGTGTTTTGTAATGTAATTATGTATTAGTGCATTTGACTAAATATCTTAAACTCTGCATGACAATGTACAAACACAATCTTCTCCATCTTAATACAAATCCAACCTTTAAACAACATTAGAAATAAAATAAAGAAATCACCTTGAGCTTTTCCAACCTGGATAAGTGAAATGAACACTAAAAAGGGAAGAGAAACAGAGAATTCTTATGTCAAATTTATCACTTATTAAATTTCTAATTTAATTGTATAATTCATTTGATTTTTCACTCATATAATCAAATATTTCAGTATAGATGATTCAATAGGAGACCTTAATATAACCTGATGAACATGCTCAGACAAGTTGTTTTCTACTACATCTGATGGTTTCAGAACTCATCTCCTGTCCGTTTATAATAGCCTTCTATGTGCGCTTCGAGGACAACACTGCTAAAAGTGGAGTTTCAGCCTTCATGAGTGTCAGAGAGGACCGCCCACTCAGTGTCTTAGAGCATGACATGGGGACAAATGTCATGAGAGATCTTTACTATGAAAAAAACAACAGATCTATTTCTATTTTTGTTGGCGCTGAAAGTTTCGGCTGAAATGGACAACTCTGTAACCTTACACTTCTTACACTACTACAAATTATTTAATCACCTACACAACCATTCAAAAGTTTGGGATAACTTGGGAAATTTACTTGCTTTTCAAAGAAAAACCAATTGTTGTCCATTTCAAAAACAAACAAACAAAAAAAAGATGATTTTAAAAGTAAGAGCTATATTGTCGCACAGAAGCCATCCATCAGTCCTCTGTTTCAAGCTCATTTCACATTTGTTAATCCAAATTGTTCATTTTGTGAAGCTAATTGGTTATTAGAAACCTCTTTTGCATTGTATAGTTTCACCATGCTGTGAACTACTTCCTTCATAGAACAGTGCAAACTGGTTCTAACTAGAACAGAAAAAGGAGTGGGAGGCCCTGGTGTACAACTGGAAAACAAGGAACTTTTCAAATGATATTAAACACTATTAAATGTTAGTGTACATCGATTGCAGTTATATTATTTATGTTTATGATTATGATTGATTGCAGAGGTGCAGCCACTTTATTGTGGGTTAAAGACACTAAAGTCACGTTAAATAGCAGTTAAATAGCAGCACTCTCACTGAGAACATTAGCAGAAACACAACAGTTTATATACTCATCTTTACCCTCAGACTATCCTATATCCTACACATATATTTATCTCACTGCCAAACCAAAATGAAGCAAAAAAAGTTTAAACTAGTTAACACAATTGGTAGGGATATACACTGAAATGTCTAAGTGACTAAAGTCTAGACAATGTCCTAATCACATATTACACCATCACACATTTTTACTCACAGATCATCATACAGAGTGGCCACAGTTCCATTCTGCCACAAAGATAAATGATATTTATTCTAGGAAATAAACCACAAAACTACTTCTTTAATTTGCTTCCAGGAAACTTCTGTGCCTAAACAATTTAGATATTCAACTGCACCACAAAACCAATTTTGGGAACTTCCTAGGAAGTTCAGATGAGTTAGAGAAGCTAATTGCTGCTCTAAAGAAGAAGCAGTCTATTTTCACTCAATGAATTTAATTGCGTTTATTAATAAAAGGTTCAAATAGTACACATTATTAATCTCATATATATGTATTGCAGTCCCAACACAGCAGTTTATACACTCATCTAAACCCTCAGACTAACCTACAGTGTTCAGCGTAAATGAGTACACCCCCTTTGAAAAGTAACATTTTATACAATATCTCAATGAACACAAAAACAATTTCCAAAATGTTGACAAGAATAAGTCTAATGTAACATATGTTTAACTTATAACAAGAAAGTAAGGTTAATAATATAACTTAGATTACACATTTTTCAGTTTTACTCAAATTAGGGTGATGTGTACACCCCACAACAAAAACTACTACATCTAGTACTTTGCAATGCCTCCATGATTTTTAATAACAGCACCAAGTATTCTAGGCATGGAATGAAGAAGTTGGTGACATTTTGCAACATCTATCTTTTTCCATTCTTCAATAATGACCTCTTTTAGAGACTGGATGCTGGATGGAGAGTGATGCTCAACTTGTCTCTTCAGAATTCCCCATAGGTGTTCGATTGGGTTCAGATCAGGAGACATACTTGGCCACTGAATCACTCTTACCCTCTTCTTCTTCAGAAATCCAACAGTGGCCTTAGATGTGTGTTTAGGGTCATTGTCATGTTGGAAAAGTGCATGACGACCAAAGGCACAGAGTGATGGTAGCAACTTCTCTTTCAGTATAGAGCCGTACATCTGTGAATTCATGATGCCATCAATGAAATGCAGCTCCCCGACACCAGCAGCACTCATGCATCCCCATGTAAGGACACTGCCACCACCATATTTCACTGTAGGCACGATGCATTTTTCATATTCTTCACCTTTGCAACACCATACAGTTTTGAAGCCATCAGTTCCAAAAACATTTATCTTGGTCTCATCACTCCAGAATCCTAGTAGTCTTCATCTTTGTCAGCATGGGCCCTGGCAAACTCTAGGCAGGCCTCTTTCATGGACGGCACCAATGCATGCCATTCCTCTGCAGTGTACGCCGTATTGTGTCATGGGAAACAGTCCCCAGAGTTTGGCTTTCTACTTCTTTAGATAACTGCAGTGAACTTGCATGCCGATTTTCTTCAACCCTTCTCATCACAAAACACTCCTGTCGAGGCGTTAACTTCCCTGCATGACCTGGACGTCTCTGTGAGATGGTTGCACCAATTTTTGTACCACTTTTGCTACATTATTCTGACTGATAAGTGAATCTTTGCTGATCTTCTTGTAGCCATCACTTTTCTGGTGTAAAGAAATGATTTTCTTTCTCAGGTCTTGTAACATTTCTGTTCCATGTGGTGCGTATGAAATGGGAAGGGGTTTTCTTTAAATAACACCCCTTTATAGTCAACTGTCTTCTGGAGACCTGTGTAATGAATAATTACACTCACCTGTGGTTGAATTCTTGTTAAATTAAACATTTGCTCCAGAGACTCTAAGTTATATTATTAACCTTACTTTCATGTTATAAGTTGAACAGATGTTATATTAAACTTAGTCTTGTCAACATTTTGGAAATTGTTTTTGTGTTCATTGAGATACTGCTTAAAATGTTAATTTTCAAAGGGGGTGTACTCATTTTCGCTGAGCACTGTATATCCTACACACACACATTTATCTCACTGTCCTTGTAAGGATTAATACAGCTAATTAATACTATTCTACACAGAAATCAAACTAAGATTAAACAAAAAAAAAACATCAATATTAAACAAATAAACAAGTTATCACAAGGTCTAAAGTCATATGGACTCGCTCACATAACTAAGTCTAGACAATGTCCTAATCACATATTAACCTCATCACACAGTACATCAGACTTCATGTGGAAATTTTCAACCCACCAGTCACTCTAATGAAGACACAAAGAAAACATTTTTACTCACAGATCATCACACAGAGTGACCACAGCTCCATTCTGTCACACTGATAAACAACTGACTGATCAGTGGTTTATGTTAAAGCCTCTACACTTCCTCTGCTCTTACTTATAAAGAGAAAGAACAATTTCCATTTGGTGCAAGTTGATGTGATATTTTTAAATGAACCCCTCCTCTATGCCTCCAGAAATTCTAGCAACAAATAGCAATTTGCAGAACATAACTTTATGTCCCTGAATGAACTTGTACAGTTCCTCTGCTACCTTAACCAGGTTTATAATTGGTCTCAACAAGATATTAAGTTATCTAATTTTATTGAGGCTGGGCTTCTGCTAATCACAAAATGGGCTAGTGAAATGCCATTTTCTTTCATTTATGATGGAGGACATACACACTAAACATTCACATTAATACATATATTTTAAAGTTAATTAACCAATTATGATTGAGACTCTGGCAGAGATATGGTGCCCTTTGTACAGTTTATATTTGTTCAGTGTGTAAGTACTGTATGTTTGATATTCAGGTTAATGTGTGCAGAGACCCTAATAATCACAAAAGAGTCTAGTGGGTATGAGTCACTAATGCTAAATGGTTAAGGACTTTTTGTTTCCAGGAATAACCAACAGAAACTAACCACAAATTGTAAAAGGACATGCATACACTGACTCACACATGCACACACACGCACACACCAGTGTGTATGATGCTACACACAGTAGTGGACAGTGTATTACTTCAAATGAATCATACAACCTATATGGAATAAGTGAACTTTCCCATTAAACTTGGCACGACTCACCCATTAATCCAAATGTACTCGTGTAAATGCTCTGAAGAATGCCTAAATTTTAGCATCACTTTAACCACAGAATCATAAAATATAAATCTAAAAACAACATCTGTTTTGTTGCCAACACTGATCAGGAACCTTTTATAAGAAATAAAGATCATAAATACATGAAAGAATCATGAGCTTAATGCTGATTCACACTCAGATCTCTCAATGTAAAACCTTAACTATTTAATAACTAAGAAAGTCATAATACAAAATAATACACAACACACACCTGAAAAACAATACACTACCTACCTAAAGATGGTAGATTTTAAATTCTGGATTCTCTTAAGAACAATTTATATCATATCTGGTTTGAAAAATGAAGCCCCTTGTGGAGTCAAGATGCAAAATAACACACAAACCCTAAAGAGGGTAGATTCCAGATTCTACACATAACACACACACAACACTACAGCGCAGACAGAAAAAATAGTGCCAACCAGTGTACATTCTCACTGTAGTTGAGCATTTGTGCAAAAAAAGGGATTGTCACAAACACATGAGCTTACTAAGTAACCACAATAAACTAAAATTAAATTAAATTAAAACACATGTTTTTCAAGATAGTCTTTTTCATGGAAGTTTATAGCAACAAAAATGCAACTTTAAAGAGTACTTACAAAGCTGTTTCTAAATTTTCTGATTAACAGTTCATGTACAAGTTCAATTAAAACACTATAGAAACAATCCTTGAAACTATAGTCTGAACTTTTTATCTTCTAATAGAGAGAGTGACCTCAAATAACACACAGATCCTGAAGATGGTAGACTGTCTATATACTTAAGAAAAGATTAGAGAGATGCAAACGATCAATGATAGAAGAGATTTGAAATTTCAACGCTTCAGAAAGCCAGTGACCCAAAATTAAACACAAATTAAACACACACTGAAAGGAAAAGCTATCCATACTTGCACATTTTCACATTACTTACAATTTCCACCCCTTCATGTGGTGCACACCCAGAGAATTCAAAGCCATTTTCAAGACAGAGGTGACACTCAACATGTGGCTGGGCATCCAGGCGATCACCAACTACAGGACAACTTTACCTAACTGTGACAGTAATGCCTCCCTTCCAGATGCGCTAAACTTCTAAACTTGGTTTGAGGTGCAGAATGATGTGTCAGCAAGGAAGACCATCCCCCCTCCCAACAATCAGGTGCCCTGTCTAACCATGCCTGATGTGAGGAAAACTCTACAAAGAGTTAACCCATGGAGGTCTGCTGGACCAGACAACATTCTTGTCAGTGTGCCCAGGGAATGCACAGACTAGCTAGTGGATGTGTTCACTGACACTTTCAACATCTCTCTGAGCATTGCTGTTGTTCCAACATGCCTCAGTTAAACTACAATCGTCCTTGTGCTGCAGAAATCAACTCATATTCAAGCAAAAAAATGTTTTCCTTTTTCAAAAAGCAAAGAGAAACCACTTCCCTGTGATTTTCTCACAAATGTAGATTGTGTCATAGTTTATGAGGAAATGCTGTTGAAACACAATTCCTATGAAGAAACCTGAAAAAACACAAGTAAATCAACACAAACTACAAGAGCAAAATAAAACACAAGCTTTAATCATTATTTAGACTAAGCTTCTAGAAAGCTTAACGATTTAGATCATGTACTTTTCATCACATACAGAACAATCATCAAAGATTCAAGCGGACAAAAAAATCATGAGCTTAATTCTGATTCACATACTGGAGAGTACATCAGAACTAACCACTGTGGTTAGAAAGACGTAATATAACTTATGCTCCCCAACACTACAGAAATTATTCCTGAAAGATTCTAAAGATGGTAGACTGTCTTTATACTAAAAAGAATATGTAAAACCTCTTTCCTGTTCTTTCAATATAACTGGAATTTAAAAGAACAGAAAATTAATCATTCAGTTAAAATATTCAAAACAATCAGAAATACTCAGTTTCTTCCACCATCACTAACAAAACCTAGACTGAACCATACACTTTCAGGAATGTTTCTTGTTTTTTAAAAATAAACTGGTCACATACTTGGCTTTCCTTTCCTCACAGGGAGTAAACAGATGAACAGAAACTAACCACAACCTCTTAATGAAGCACACACACAGACACACACATTTTAGTTCCTTCTTTGTGCTCAGAAGGAGACATGATGCTACACACAGTAGTAGACAGTGTATTATGTCAAATTAATCTTACAGCCTAGACAGGATAAGTGCACGTCCCCACCAAACTTGACACGGCCCACCCATTAATCCAACATTTTTGTAAATGTTCTGAATAATTTACACATATATCTGTTCATATCCTGATTGCTAAAGTAAGCCCCTTTTAGGACCCTTTAAGCTTACTCCATAAGTAATAAAGAACTATTTAATACCTAAGAAACTATTTCATACCTAAGTCTTGCATGAACAATTTCCACATAAATCAGTTCATCTCCAGCTTGATGAGGCCCACTGTGGGGTTAAGAAATTGCACACACTTACACCGATATTTTATTATACTGGTTATGCAACAAGCATAACAGGTGAATAATCATGACTTATAATGTTTTTCTGTTTGTTTGTTTTAATTTTTTCCTTAGTCACTCGCATCACATACTCTTCCTTTTCTACTGAACATTGACTAAAGATTGAAGCCCATGAAGAAGCATTGGTTTAAATCCTATTCATGCTTTGAAGAGCAAATCAACTCCTCCTCATCATGGTTAGAGAGAAACAACATTTTCAACTCACCTCACCAAGTTAAACACTATAGGAATGTTTGATTAACTGATTATTTTTGAGACTTTGTACAGTGTGTATTTGTAGAGTGTGTAAGTACAGCAAAATTCAGGTTAATTCTTTGCTGTAGAGACCATGATAATCGTAAAATAGCCTAGTGGGTATAAGTCACTAATGCTGACTGGTTCAGGCCTTATTTGTTTCTAAGAAAGACCAACAGACCAACTATGTCTGCAGGATTCTCTGCAGAGCTCTGTGGTTATGTGCTGCTCCTGTACCAGACAGTGACGCAGCCAGTCAAGATGCAGGTTATAAATGATTTCAGGATGCTGGGGCTCATACCAAACATCCTCCACAGTCTGAGGAAGAAGAGGTGCTGGTGAGCTTTCTTCATCATTGGTTAAGTGTGAGTGAAGCAGAGACAGAGTGTGTAACCTCTGCAGTATTGGGAGCTCTCTATGTGGGGAGTTGTGGGGTTGTTTGTGTTGAAGCAAGCATAGAGAGGAAGCTTTGTTCATAGCGGAGTGTTTATTTCATTGTGATATTGTTAATTACATGCTACATGTCTCTTGTGTCTGTGGTGTTGAATCGTGATTCTTGTGTGAGACTGCGTTGTTGTTTTGATGGTTTTACAGAGGATGTTTTTATAAGAGTGCCTTTAATTAAGCTCTGATTTAGGGAGATTTAAAGCTTTTATGCATTTCCTGAAGAATCACGTTACAGTATCCGAATATGCCTCACTGCAGGCATAAGAAAGTCTCTCAGGTCAAATGATCAAAACAATCCTGTATCAGAGAATCTGATTGGTCCGAGCAGCACTTGTGTTCTCCTGAGAGAGGGGGCTTCCTGTTTCAGCTTCTGCCTGTAAATGGGTAGGATCAGGATGGAGCATGTACAGTAAAGCTCATAAAAAAGCTATGTTAACATTTACATTCATGAAACAGTTTAAGGACAGTGGACAACAGTGAGTAGCTTAGCAACAAGCTATTAGTATGCCCAGGTGTTTGTATATTAACTGACCTAAAGCAAATACTGTTATAAACTAATTACAATGTATAGAAGGGGGATTTTACACTGTTCACAGTTTAATGATTTAATGTCTTTCTGTAAACAGAGAAAGAACTGATAACTGAGAAGACCCCAAGATGACGAGTACAAATTTCTATTAGAGGAGGTGTTTTTGGTGAGTTTTAGCCAGATGTGGAGGAAATTGCATATTGTAACAATGCCTTAAATGCAGTATAACTTACAAGCCTGACTGAGGTTGAACTATGTGACTATACACACAATTAAATATTTTATAAAGAGGTTTTACAAATAAAACCCAGCATAAAGACACTATTTTCACTATTTATGTTCTTTATTTTCTCTAGTTTAGATTAAATACTTTAGATCATTGCTAAAATATATTCCTCTTCCTTCATCCAGTTTAAGCCAATTAAGTGAAAAGTTCATGTATAAACAAATCTCACTCTAATTTTATTGTAAATGCACACATGAACAAGATGAACTCTCTCTCTCTCTTCAGATTTCTCTCTCATCTCTTCAGATTTCTACACACACCTTCAGCACCTATGAATGATCATTTAGAGATGTTTTAGATTTCAGGTTTTAACATATTTAAAGATATATTTATTATATATTAAGCAAACAGCAAATCAGTAAGAAACATTTAAAAGGAAAAATGCATATTTCTCTACATACGGTAATTCTAAAAAAAAAAAAGTACTAAATAGTGCTAAATTATTATTTAAGGAAAAACTGTCATGTGTGTTATTACAGTATTAAAGTATTTCTCACTCAGTTTGAGATTTGTAAACAGACAACCTATGTGTTCTTACCTATGTGTTCTGCTTCAGCTCTGAGTAAACAGTATCAGGTTCAACAATGGCTTTTACTAGATAACAAGAACAAGAAACCCTGAATTAATATCCACAGTCAACTAAAATCCATCTGAATTGCATGACAGAGGTTAGCTAAATGAATTGGTTCAAATAGTAAATTGGTTAAAATTGGTTAATTTATCAGTAAACATTAAAAGGTTACGTACATACAGGTGTTCGACTGAATTATATGTATTTTTTTGTCTTTACCTTGCTTTTTCTGTGGCTTCAGTTCAAGCTGAGCGTAAGTTACATCACTGGGTCCAGCATCATGATCTGCATTGACAGTGAACAAAACAAAACAAACACAGCTTTGACCTGTTTGGATATGTTCTGTATGGTGTATGTTCATTGTGTGCAGGACCCTTGGTCTCTTACTGTTCCTCAGGCTGTCACATAAGTTAAGTAGCCTTTATTTGACACATATACATTACTACACAGTGAAATTCTGTCTTCACATATTCCACCCTTAGCACAGGGTCAGCCATGATGCAGCATCCCTGGAGCAGGGAGGTTGGGGCCTTGGTCAAGGGCTCAACAGTGGCAGCTTGGTGGTTTTGGGGCTTGAACCAAGACCTTCCAATCAACAACCCAGAGTCTTACCACCACCCATATTTTACATATGTTTTGCAGCGAAGGCTTCAGTGTGGCCCTGACCTAAGATGATGCTTATATTTTCTTGGTCTGTTAATTTACAGTAAATTGGTGTTTTGTTTGTGATTATTTCAATGAAAGTGTTTCTTTTTGTTAATATTTTTCACAGTGGAATCATGACAGGAGATTTACTGTATTTAATGTATGGGTTTATTTTGAGATTTATTCCTTTGAGAGTAATTAGAAAAATTTTAAATGAAATAATGAAATAGAGAAATCTATTTCACTTTTACCTGCATTGTCCATGGTGGCATAAATGTGTTCACTCCCTAGAGAAAAAAATCAAATCAAAGAGAATAATGTAGATTTTGTGACCTTTTTGAAAGTAATTCCAGTGAAATGATTGCTGTTGAACTTGTTAGTATGAATATATTCTTATATTGAATTACTGTATACATAAGGAAAGTATTGATGATGTGACACACTGTCTGACCGGTTTGAAGCGGTGTGTTTCCTGACTGAGAATCCTCAGCTCCTGACTGACTCTGGCCTGGTGTCTGATTGCTGTTCTGCTGTATGCCTCTGTCCTTTCCTGTATGACAAGACAGAAATTCTTCATTTCTTCAATTTACAAACCAGACAAACAATAGTTTAGGGAGCGCTATTTTGTGAAATCTAAATGTAAAGATTAATAAATAATACCAAACTGTGTAACTGTAAATACAATGTGATTATTTTCCTATTTATTAGCTTATAACTATTTCATATTTAGTAGAAGTGTTATTTTGTATTTAATTTGTAATTAAGAATATGTAAAATAAAGTGTAATAAGATTAATTATTGAAAAGTTATTCCCATATTTGTGTAATGTAAATAATTTCATGATTTATCCACTATGCTTAGTGTAGAATTTAGTGAAACCATAATTATCAGACCTTTGTTGGATTTGTGTTTCCACAGCAGGATCAGTAAAAGGATGATGAACAGCAAGGCCAAACTCAGTCCCACAGCCACAGCTACTGGTACAATGTTGGACCCAGGACCTGAGACAGATGAAAGAAAAAGACACAGATAAAAAAGCTGCTGACATTTCAGTACTGTTTAACCTTCTACAAACGTTCAACTTTCTACAAATGTTTAACTTTCTACGAATGTTCTCTTCAAATGAACCTTTACTTCCTTTGAAAGAAACTCTTATTTTTCACACAGTAAGCAAGAGATGGCTTATGTCTTATGTCTTAGGTTCACCACTACTGATCTATTAATGGGCAGAATATTTAGTATCATCCACCCCAAGGGTTTTAACTTAGCTTAAAAACAAATTTTGTGCCATCACTTAACCCTCACTCCTGCTAGTCTTTATCCTACTCTTTTTATATTACCTGATATATAAATTAAATGTATTATTATTATTATTATTATTATTATTATTATTATTATTATTATTATTATTATTATTATTATTATCATTACTTTCAGTAGTAGTAGTAATGACTACACATTTTAAATATTATTGTTAGAAAAAAATCAAATCCAGCTTACTTTTCAATCTGACTGAAACCCAGCTTTTCAGTGACTCTCCTCTCTCTGGGTGTTTACAGTGGTAGAAACCTTCATCTGACTTTGAGACACTACTGATGGTCATCTCTCCTGTAGTCTGGGACTGGAGGATGGAATCATCTTTATAGAAATCAACACCAGAGTCTGGGATGTTTTTGCTGCGAGATAAACAGCGTAAAGTCAGAGGATGACCCTCAGTCACAGGATGGACAGGACTGTCCAGGATCACAGTACCATCTGTAGGAAAGAGAAAGAAGACACTGAAAATAGAATGTGTGTAAAATACAGTAATGAATTTAACACAGAGAGCTCTATCAGTGGTAAATATCAGAGAGAGTGTAACACAATGATCATTTCTTTACACTGATTCAGTAGAGTTTAAAAGTGTTATCTCTAGTCCTGTATATTGTAAATCTGTTACAGATGAGAACATTGAAGACTCACAGTGCACTGTGATGTTGACAGGATTACTGCATCCTCCAGATTCAGACTGACACCAGTAAACTCCAGTGTGTGATGTAGAGAGGGAGCTGATGTTACATGTAGATCCTGAAACTGATGAACAAGTGACCAATTCCTCACTGTATCTGTATCTTCTCACTGTCCATCCAGTAGAGTCACTCTGGTCCTCACAGCTCAGTGAGAGAGAGTCAGGAGTAAAGTGTTGAGTTCTGCTCGGACTGATGATCAGAGACACTGGAGGAGATTCACCTGAAATACACATATAATTTACATTTTATTATGAAATCATTATGATTCAAATGTTTAATGATTTTATTATAATGTTCCTGTATATGTACAGTTTATTATCATGTGTAAAATTAAAAATTAATCCAATTACTAAACCTAATTGCTTCAATTAGATTATTTAGAGTCTGTTTCACCCGCCTCACTACTTTAAAAAAAAAGTTATTACAGGACTCATTAACAGAGATATATTATTTTATGTTACAGGACAGCACAGCTGAATGTTCATACACCGGGAGTTGTAAAGCAGAGTATGAATAATCAAAGACAGAGGTCTCCAACACATCGATCTCACTTCTGAGTAGTTCACCTAAAAGTACATAAAATATGTATAAAATTGATCAAATCAAATCAAAGACAAATCATACTCTACAATTTCAGGTCTCTGTTTTCAAAATTATTATTACCTTCAATATTAAAGGTGGTCCAATTTATTAAGAAAAGAGTCTTTTGCAGTCTTCGGGTCATTAGGGTATGTGCCAGAGGACTAATAAGTAACAATCCATGTGAATGAATGAAATCTGACAATAATAACTAATAAATCTTGTCAGCAAACCCATTGTGTTAAATCATTTAACTCAACTCCACAATTAACATGCTGCTTATGTGAATTTAAAATGAATTATAGCAAATTATGACTGTTCATTATTGACATTTTTTACTCAAGTTTACAGAAAAATAGCTTATTCAGCTGGTTTGGTTTATGGCAATAAGATATGTAAATACATTTGTAAATTTCTGAGTGGGATGAATAAAGTGTCTATCTATCTATCTATCTATCTATCTATCTATCTATCTATCTATCTATCTATCTATCTATCTATCTATCTATCTATCTATCTATCTATCTATCTATCTATCTATCTATCTATCTATCTATCTAATAATAATATAACAATGTATTGATAATGATATTAGAGGAAAAAAGGTTGGAGACCCCTGAAGAAAAAATAGGTTTAGAAATAGACTTTTGTTTAACAAAGTAATTTGTATAATCAAGAGAGATCAGATGTAGCAACAATCATATAGGCTCTGAGATTAGAAAATAATCTCACTATGGAAAAGAAGGGCTAATAAAATACATTTAAGCAAATACTGAGAGAAAGGAATATGTGGTAAGTTAGATTCTAGAAAAAAATAATATGCATAATTTGCAGAAAAAATGTTTAAAAAGTATATCAAGTGTGATTAATTCATGTAGTATTAACATGATGAAAACTCACAAGGATGTCAGCACTGATGGGAAGTAATATGGTTAGTTATTAATATGGAAATATTGCTTAAAATTAATTAAAATAATATTAAATATTGCTTAATCAAGCAGTAGATCATAATACCAATTTTATACTTACTAATTTATTTAACAAATCAAATCATTAATGATTTGTTTTTGTATAATTTGTCATCTCACCAAAACATATGCATTTAACTGCAAGCACAATTTTGGACAGTTACTTGCCTACTTTTCAGACCACAAGGAGACCCCCTGTAACTACATGCTACATAAACCTCTTCAGACCAGACTGCTATATGAAAATAATGTAGTCCTGAACCTCCTCTAGATGTGTGTTACTCTTTATTTAATAAATTCACTATTTATTCATTTATTCATTCATTTACACATATTTACTCTGATTAAACTCAACAATGTTTTATTTCCTCACCAGTGATCCACAGTGGCTGTAGTTTGCTGTAAGGTGTGTGAAAGACTCCTCTCTCTGCTCTGCACACATAAACTCCTGTGTGATTCAGAGTAACAGGACTGAGAGTGTAGGAGCCTCCAGATCCTCTGCTGCTGTCTGAGAGGAGCAATGCTCTGTACCTGATGAAACCCTGACTGTCTCTGTAGGACACAAATGTGTACCAGCTGAATGTCCAGCCTGTAGAGGAGTGTTTAACCTCACAGCTTAGAGTCACTGAATCTCCTTCAGTCAGCCAGCTCGATGGAGACACACTCACTACTGCCTCTGCTACATCTGATGGACAACAAAAATGTAAAATCATACAAAGTTTACATATAATTAATGACAAGATAACACAAACTCACACACTCACCTGATACAGTGAGAGTAACAGCATCACTGATCTCTGAGCCCTGAGTGTCACTGCTTCTCCTCCCTCTGCAGGTGTAGTTACCACTGTCTTCATTTCTAACTGACCAGATGCTGAACTCCTGTATTTTGTGTTCTCCGTAGAGTTCATAATTTTTATACCAGCTGTATGTCCACTCAGTGTCTCCTCCTCCCTGTATTTCACACCTGAGAGTCACAGTCTCTCCTCTGAACACATGTTTGTCAGGCTTTATGGTCACCACAGCTTTAGGACTCTCTGTAGAAACATAATCTTATTATTAACACCACAAAATAAACACTGTAATAAATACAGTTCTGATTCTACTGTCATTACTCTGTGATTAGTCTAATAATTAGTGATGGTATAGTGTATATGTAATAATGTTACCTAAAGTTCATTAACAAGTGTACTGTATAAATGTCTTGAGCACCCTGCTGTAGTAGAAATTTTGTTATTGATATTTATTCTATGACCTTTGCATTATTGAGCCACAATAAAAACATTTTTTTATTTTACAAACATTGCCTAAAATATATAGGAAAAAAAAGCATTATATTTCAAAATAAACACCTTTTCAGACAAACATAATTAAGCTGTTGGGGTTTGACTTACTAGTCACTTTTCTTTCTCTGTTTTTTAATGTAGAAACATTTAATTTCATAATTTTTAGTTCATTTTTACATGATTTCTTTACATGGTTCAGAAACTTTTGCACAGGTTGTATATATTTATTTAAACATTGCAAACTTTTTTAAACACTACTCACCAGTAACATTTACCCAGAGTGAATCACTGTAGTGTGTGTAGTAGACTGGGTTTCCTCTTCCAGCTCTGCACCTGTACTGACCTCCATCAGAGACTCTAACTGAACTGATGGTGTAGGAGTCTGTTTCAGTCTCAGTCTCAGAGCTCTGTGTGGGTTTGATCCAGTAAAACTTCAATCCAGCAGACTGTAGCTTCAGTGTACAGGACAGAGTCACTGAGTTTCCTGTCAGTACATCTCCTTCATGGTTTGATGTGAGTTTAGGTTTAGGTTTTTCTGTAGTTGGAGGTGAAACACACAGTTCATGTGCTGCTCTCAGAGTGTTTATCTCACTAATCAATACTACACTGCTACAGACAGAGACATGCTGTTACTAATACACTGTAAAAACACTCCCCATGAATAAATATTCCATTAATAACTGTCAAAGTATTTTTTAGTAAATGCAGTGGAATTTGCCCTCTTCCTGATTTCATCTACTTTAATACAAAATTAAAGAGTTCAGATTAAAAAAAAAAATTAAAAGACAAAGGCAAGTAGACAAATACAGGTTTTTTAAATACTGTTTATGAATGAAAAAATCCAACACCATTTGGCTCTGTGTAAAAATATAATGCCCAACTTACTAAATTACTATAACAGTTACTCTGTTTTTATTGATTTTATTGATAGCTAAGTTCAACAGACTAGACACACCCAGGCTTGATTACTGCCAGCTCGTGTTGTATATAAACAGAATCTTTCACACAGTGTACAGTAGAGTAAAAGATTTCAACAAGAAGCACACTGTGCCATGATCAGAAGAAACTGTGGCAGAGATGAGAAAAAGAGGCAGACCTGCCATAATTCCTCTAAAAGAGCATTGAATGACTGGAACAGGAAGTAAATAAAGAACTAAAACTAATATCTAAGGAAGTGCTGAGCTCACTCACCTCAAACCATTAAGTTATCCAGGAGGAACAAAGAGACATTTTCATGAGTGTAAGTAAACGTGTAATCTTAATCT
>NC_080716.1:24294900-24317400 GCF_019097595.1 Hemibagrus wyckioides | reverse complement strand
CACTGGAGACTCCTTCCATAAACGTCTGTTTATTATTAGCCTCTTATGTAGAGCATCTGCCAGTGAGGACCCTGTGACTGAGCTGTTACCATAGAAACCTGTGAACTGAATGACAGTGCTACTACTGCCAGAGCTGCTGCTGGAGAACACAAATCAACACCTTCTGACCAATCACAATCCAGCCCTACAGTCACACTTTGTTAAGGGATTTCTCCAGAACAAGAGAACTGCAGAAAATACTTTATCACCGACTGATATGGACAAGGCTCAGGTTAGAGAGTGTCAGGAACTAGACAGTGTCAGAAGTTTTGTTTTATTTTTAGCTGCTATCATATTTCCATCTGTCTGCTATTGGTTTAGATGATCGGTGTGTAAACAGTGAGAAGATATGGTGTGTGTGTGTGTGTGTTGCTTTTAAGAAACTCCATCCTGATTAATTAGCTGTGTGCTAGCATTCCTCTGCTTGTTGACCTTATAGTCACGTTATGTGTACTTCAGTGTGTAAACATTAGCTAGTGAGATTTGATTGACTCTCTCTGTGTGTGTGTGTGTGTGTGTGTGTGTGTGTTATGGAACATATCAGGCAGCTCGACAGATTGCTGCCTCTGCAGGAGTAGAAACAGGAGTAAGGACTAATAGAGGCAGACCTGCATGCACACACACACGGACACACACACACGCGCGCGCACACACACACACACACGCATTTTCTAAATCACCACAGGCACTTCTGAAAATGCAAACCGTGACAACTCGCTCAGGTGTGTGTATGTGTGTATGTGAGACCTACATCCTGGCAGCTAACACCTCTCCAGCTGAGATGCAGGAGGAGGTGTCGTCATGGCGACAGCCCCGAGTGCTAACATTTGTCCATAAAAGCTGCTCGTCGGCTCAGTGTCAAAATGGAAGCCGAAGCGTCGGAACGGTGCATTCGGGGATGAGTTGCATTTTCGAGCAGGAACCGCAAAAGGAAGCACATGTTTTGAAACATTGCAACACAGAGGTTTTTTACAAATCCTTTGGTATGTTGAAAAGTTTTGCTGTAAATGAGGAAAAAGCAAAATCCTAACTGTGAATGGTTTTCATTATACCCAAGCATAGCTGTAAATCAGCCAGAGGACGTCACACACACTCAGGACTATATCTGTTAAGACATGACCTAAACTTTAACACCTGTATTATATTTTATATATATATATATAATTATTTTTTTTTTATTTTTTTATTTTTATTTTTTTTTTTTTTTGTCCTCACCTTTTACGCCCCTCATGTAGAGCTGATTTAAAAAAAAAAAAAAAAAGATAAAATTTATGTGACCTTTTATACCACTCGTGTAGATCAGGACTCACTATAACACTATATATCCCTAAGATTCCTGTTATTTTTACTAAGATTAGGAAAAAATATATCCGCCTCTAAACGAGTGGCATAAAAGGTCAGATAAAAAAATAAATCTGATCTGAAAGGTCAGATAAAAAAAGACTTAAAATAAAAAAAGCTCATAATAATACAGGTGTTAAAGTCTTACACAAATAGTCCTGAAACGTCTGTGATGTCCTCTGGTTGATTTACAATTATGGAAGACCTGCTTTTGTGTATAATATATAATTTCAGGTAAATGACCGATAGCTGATGATCTGAGAGTGTGCTAATATCAGATCCCCTGACTGAAAACAGACCAAATTCACTTCACCTGGCAACTTATGCCAAGTTCACACTGCACGATTTCAGCCCTGATTTTCAGTCGCCGACTAGTTTTACGAAATCAGAGGCAAATAGGAGCTCATGCACGCGCAGTGTGAATAACCAAACACTCGATCTGACCGAATCGCCAGAGAGTCACCGATGCCTTGAAATATTTGACACGCTAAATATCTGGACTCAAAATCGTGCAGTGTGAAGGGAGCTCTGACTGAAAAATACCTCGGTGATGACCTACAGCCAATGACAGAGCGAGATACAGGGCAGCGGTCAGTTCGGGGAGGAGTTATAGACCACAATATCAGCCAGCATGGCTTCGTTTGGAGCATAGTATTATAGTTTTTAATCAGGAAAAAAATGTCTTAAATATAGTATTATCAGAATAAATATGCTCTCTTTGCTTAACCAGCAGCAGCACATTGCAAAATTATTCTTTCGTTCACACTGACTAACTTCTTGCGTGGTTCCATTTCCAGTCTCGTGCAGTCTCTGACATCACGTGTGATCTTGCGTTATTTCCTTATCACTTCTCACGTGTGTTCGGTTGTGAAACGCGGACCTGACCGAGACGTCAGAGATTCTTCCTATTGTGTAGTCATGCAGTGTGAAAGCTCCTGTCGCTGATCCATCATGCAGGGTGAACACAGTAGCGACTGAATGCTACCCTAGATAGTCGTGCGATGTGAGAGCAACAGTGACCGATGGCTTTGAAAATCAATGCATTAGTGTCTGTAACCGACTTGGTTTATTTTCACAAGCAGATCAAATGTATTCTCCGCTCTTTTTCATCGACATTTTCCCCGTGACCTTATCACGAAATGCCTTAAGCTTTTAATAAGTATAAAATAAAGCCTCAGGCACAAGCCAGGTTACATAAAAACCTAAGAAAGGACCTGAACAGATGAAAAAGACTCGAGACACATGCTCCACTGACCCTACTCTCAGGGTAGAAGGAAGCTCAGCATCAAGTTCTGGCACCTGGCTGGTGGTGCGAACTTTCTCTAGGTGTCTGAACCACTGAGTCACTCTCAGTCTAAAGACCTACCTCTTCCTGATGTACTTAAACTAGCACTTGAAAAAAAAAAAACGAGTGTTGTCTGGGTGCCGTATTTCCTCTCAGCAGAGTATTTAGACTGATTATCCATGACTAGTCCATGACCTAAAGCACTTCAGTGTTTTGTCTTAATCTAAGTGTACACTGACGCTGCTGAAATTTGATTGGCTGTTGATGGCTATGTTTTTAGGTAATCCAGGCTTCATTAGAAATCTACAAACTGATTAGCACACCCACGCAGCGCACCAAATTTCTACTCAGATTCACAGCTTCTAAGGAACAGCTATTTAAACGTAATTCCACGCCCTTGGATTATAACATGGAAACGCCTCCAGCGTTATAAGATGTAAACAATAGTCATTTGTTGTGGATAAGTGCACAGACACTGGGACTATATATACTGGGACTTCCTGGTTTAAAACACAAAACACACACACACACAGAGGTCAGTAAAGATATTGTGTCTCACTCTCAGGAATGTGGAGTTTATATTGTACACACCATTGTTTAATTGTAAACCTGTGATCATGTGAGAAGATGACCGTTGGGGGTCATACGACCGTTGTATATGCAACACACACTTTCTTTGAGTCTAGTTATGGAGAAAACTTTAGCGGTTAGTCCACTTCTCTTTCACTTCAGCTCACTTGTACCACAGAGCTTTTGAAATCTCGATTCTGATTGGTCAGAAGGGTTTGATGAATCATCCCTAAAAGCAGCTCAGATCTTCCCATAACAGCACACCATTAGGGTCATTGTATTAGCATTATAGGGTTTTTTTAAACTGTAGATCCACTTTAACACACACACACACACCACATGGCTTTCATGACGGAACAGTCACATGCACAGATGCAACACAGTCGCATGTGTGTATTTGTGTGGGAGTTGACATTACTAATCTAAGTGTGTGTGATGGAGTAGTATGGTGCAATTCGAATTCCTCACCATCACACACACACACACATACACACACACATGCGTATTCTGAGATGAGAGAGAACAGGAAGGCGATTTTCTCTCCCTCAGTAAACATGAGTGGCATGCGTGGGCGCGAGAGTGAGTGAGAGTCCACGGCGTATCCGGGGAAACAAATCGGAGAGAGAGAGAGAGAGTGATGGAGACGGGACAGGGAGAAAGAGAAGGAGAGAAGGATTAGATGAGGGAGGAGACGGTTTGATGAAATTGGATGGAGGGAGACAGAGCTATTAAATGTAGAATGGGAGAGAGAGAGGAGAGAGAATGCCCTTTTTCTGTGCTGTCTGGGAATGAAAAGTCTTTCACTGATTGCTTTTTATCAGACAAACACCCTACACACATGCACACACATGCACACACACGAGAGAAAAAGACAGAGAAGAAATATGGAAATCTCTTAGTCTGAAAAATGGCTCAATTAGAGCTAGGACAAGTGTAATTAGGAAACGTTCATAAAAGCCATTTAACACATAACGCACACAGCTCAATCAGGGACATGAAATTTCACTCACACACACACACACACACACACACACACACACACACACACACAGACCTTTTCAGAGCACAATGCCAAAGACCGTATTGTTGTCAAATCATAATGCACCAAATCACCAAATCTTTGGTTTCCAGCTTTAGGAGCGTGTAATGAATTAAACACACACATACACAGAGACACAGATGTGTCTGAGGCGAGCTCCCTGCTGTCTGTCTAGCTGTGAATGTCACCTTGAGTCTATTGTTCATTTTCCCTCGTTCACACTGTTTACACAGGAAATGGGTCTCTCAGGACAGCAGAGCTCAGCGATACCGCATTAAAGTCACGATAAACCAACATCATCATCATCATCATCATAACAGTATCTCTGCCTCACACCGCGCTACCCCGTATCCCGCCATGCAAAGCAGCTAGCCGTAGCTCAGACCCAGCGGGCAGATGTTTAGTACCGCTTAGCCGAATGGCATTTATTTAGATTTGGTTTGCAAATCAGTTGATTTCACAAAGCTGTAGCTTATATACCATCGCACTGTATCCTGCTTCCTAACTTGATGATATCACTAATGGCTTTTTGGAGGGTGGGGTTTAGTTAGAGAAGGGGGCGTGGCTTGGTTTAAGTAATGCATTACAGCTTTACAGTGGAAACGAACACTAGAAGCTCGTCGAGTCAGCTCTAGCTAGCATAAGTGATTAGCCTAGGTTTTGTTTTTGCTTTAAGGTCAGGAATGCAAGATTTATTAATAAGTTAATTTTACTAAAACCATACATACACATGCTCGGCAGTTAGTGTCATATTTTTTATTTAAATCCCTATAAAGATCCACGGCTTCATCTGTTCAGCCACACGGACAAGGCTAGCTACGATGGGAAGAAAGATGAAGCCAGATAAGACAGCAGGCTATTAAGCTTCATATAGTATACAAAAGGAAACACTTTATTTCAGATAATAAACACTCAAATATTTGTCAGATGTACATTACAGCACAGTGAAATTCTTTCTTCACCTATCCCATCATTGGAGGTTGTGGTCAGAGCACAGGGTCAGCCATCATACAGCACCCCTGGAGCAGAGAGGGTTAAGGGCCTTGCTCAAGGACCCAACAGTGGCTACTTGGTGGTGCTGGGGCTTTGAACGGTCAACAACCCAGATCCTTAACCACTTGAGCCACCACCGCCCATAGGTGTGGTCACCGTCAGCTTCTGAGATTGCACGTGAAGAGCCGTGGTGTTGTTGTTGTTAGTGCAAGTAACAAAATGGTGGCTCGGATATCAGCGGAGGAAAAGGGTGAATGGAAAATGTTTAGACATCCTGCTTATTTTTTATTCTTTCAGGCTTATATTTCGTCCGTAATGCAGGTTGACCTGCCGTGTGTTTTTTTTTTTTTGTAGCCCTCCTGAGCACTAACACTCCTTCTGCACAGTTTTTCCCTGGCTAGCAAGTCGCTTCAGATAAAAGTCTCGAATAAATGTCAGTGTAATAATTAGTGACTTGCTCTCTTGATATTTGATATTTATATTCAGCAGTCGCCTAGACGGAGCTCGTGGTTTTGTGGTACGTCGTCTTTGGATGCTCAGTGTTTATTTTATTTTATTTTTCTTCTGTTCTTTAGCTTAAGTTTGAGTTTTTCCGGAATGTTCCAGTGGATTTGCATCAATACTTGAAGAACCTTATTTAGTTTTCACACACTACTGATGCTACTGATTTATTTAGTCGACACTTCAGGAGCATTTACTTCAGCTCAAAATTAATAAGAAGCAATAAAACACTTGGGGTTGTGCGGTTCGAGGAAAATAATCAGTGACGGTCAAGTCCCCAGGAGTTGATTCTTTTTTTTTTTTCCCCACCACAGCATATCCTCAGCTGTTTTATTCCTCTTACACCACAGAAATTCACCAACATTTATTTATTTGTTTGTTTATTTATTGTTATTGAGATAATTCATCTCTGTTGTGGAACAGACATGTAAAGAAAGTCTCTCTCCTCTCTCTCTCTCTCTCCTCTCTGTGTCTTTGTCTGTCTGTCTCTCTCTCCTCTGTGTGTCTGTCTGTCTGTCTCTCTCTCTCTCTCTCTCTCTCTCTCTCTCTCTCTCCTCTCTGTGTCTTTGTCTGTCTCTCTCTCTCTCTCTCTCTCTCTCCTCTGTGTGTGTCTCTGTCTGTCTGTCTCTCTCTCTCTCTCTCCTCTCTGTGTCTTTGTCTGTCTCTCTCTCTCTCTCTCCTCTCTGTGTCTTTGTCTGTCTCTCTCTCTCTCTCTCCTCTGTGTCTTTGTCTGTCTCTCTCTCTCTCTCTCTCTCCTCTCTGTGTCTGTCTGTCTGTCTCTCTCTCTCTCTCTCTCTCTCTCTCTCTCTCTCTATCTCTCTCTCTCTCTCTCTATGAGAAAACATTTTAGAGAGAAAGTAGAGGAAACAGAAAGCGGTACAACGGAGAGAGAGAGAGAGCGCTTTCACCCGAGACGCTTCCATAAAAGTTCAATAAGAGACAGAACACTTCACCACATCAACAACTCGAGGAATTACTTCACTAAACAATGAGCTGTTTTAAAAGTCATTCATTATTTGTTTCCAGTTAAGTGGAGTCCCTGTGTACGAGCGGTTACTATAGAAACAGTAACATATTAGGACAAATGCATTAATATTAACGTTCATGTTACAGCCACAACTATGTGTGCTATTACACAACAATAACACGCACCTTCTGACCAATCAGATTCAAGCATTCAGACACACTGTGGCTGTCAGGGAAAGCTATAGTTATGCAGTTTTCTTTCTTTCTTTCTTTCTTTCTTTCTTTCTTTCTTTCTTTCTTTCTTTCTTTCTTTCTTTCTGCCTTTCTGCCTTTCTTTCTTTCTTTCTTTCTTTCTTTCTTTCTTTCTGCCTTTCTTTCTTTCTTTCTGCCTTTCTTTCTGCCTTTCTTTCTTTCTTTCTTTCTTTCTTTCTTTCTGCCTTTCTTTCTTTCTTTCTGCCTTTCTTTCTTTCTTTCTGCCTTTCTTTCTGCCTTTCTTTCTGCCTTTCTTTCTGCCTTTCTTTCTGCCTTTCTGCCTTTCTTTCTGCCTTTCTTTCTGCCTTTCTGCCTTTCTTTCTTTCTTTCTTTCTGCCTTTCTTTCTTTCTTTCTGCCTTTCTTTCTTTCTTTCTTTCTTTCTTTCTGCCTTTCTTTCTTTCTTTCTTTCTTTCTGCCTTTCTTTCTTTCTTTCTTTCTTTCTGCCTTTCTTTCTTTCTTTCTTTCTGCCTTTCTTTCTGCCTTTCTTTCTTTCTGCCTTTCTTTCTTTCTGCCTTTCTTTCTTTCTGCCTTTCTTTCTTTCTTTCTTTCTTTCTTTCTTTCTGCCTTTCTTTCTTTCTGCCTTTCTTTCTTTCTGCCTTTCTTTCTGCCTTTCTTTCTTTCTTTCTTTCTTTCTTTCTTTCTGCCTTTCTTTCTTTCTTTCTTTCTGCCTTCCTTTCTTTCTTTCTTTCTTTCTGCCTTCCTTTCTTTCTTTCTCCCTTTCTTTCTTTCTTTCTGCCTTTCTTTCTTTCTGCCTTTCTTTCTGCCTTTCTTTCTGCCTTTCTTTCTGCCTTTCTTTCTTTCTTTCTTTCTTTCTTTCTGCCTTTCTTTCTTTCTTTCTTTCTGCCTTCCTTTCTTTCTTTCTTTCTTTCTTTCTTTCTTTCTGCCTTCCTTTCTTTCTTTCTTTCTTTCTGCCTTCCTTTCTTTCTTTCTGCCTTCCTTCCTTCTTCACTAAATAAATCACCTTAATTTATTTGTGTTTTATTTATTTGTTTATTCGGTATTAAATATATAAGATTTACATATTTGCTATTTTAAACATTTGGCCTGTAATGTTCATGTATGTGAATGAGATAATGGTATAAAATAACGTACTATTAGCTTGCTCTAGTGTGTAAAGATAATTTCTTTTCAGCTGCATTGAAAGCTGCTCTGTAAAGCTTCATATATATTGCCTTACTGATCTTTTTGGCTACGATGCTTTTGTATACATTATAGACGTTTTGTTTAAAATATACTTTTACTCTAAAAGCTTAGCAAAGCCAATTAGCCTCAGAGTTAATTAGCTGACGCGATCTGTCCGTCAGCTGGAGCCGATGGAGAAAAACCGCCAGCCTCCTACAGGATGAGGAAGTGGCAGGATGAGTGACGGATTAATTAGATGCCTAATCCTCCATAACACCACACTCCATTTTCTTCCAATGCGATTAGCATTTCCAGAGCGTGTGGCTGTAAAGAGGTGGTGAAGTGCTGGAAAGATCTTTCAGCATCTCTCTCTCTCTCTGAGAAGATTTTGTTGAAGGTGCCTCGCCCTAATTCGGAGAAATGACTGTTTAAAATGTGGTGGAAGTTTTCTCAGAAAAATATGTGCAAAAATAATTTATTGGTTCAACATAGAACCCAAGGAATGCAAATAGCATTTTAAGGTTATTGACCAGTTTCTGGGAATTATTTAGCATTTAAAAGCAGTGTGTGTTATATCTGACAAGGCTGTGGAATGAACAGTTGCTTCAGTGCTGTTTTTAAGACGAGTGTGTATTCTCGGCGTCACCATTTCCTCCTGGGGAATCTCTGTTGCCATCTTGAGGCTCGGTCCGTGACTTTATCAGCTCAAGTGACATTTATTAGATGAGCTTTTGGGGGCCTGAGGGATCGAGTCAGCACTGGCTACACAAGCAGAACTCTGATGTGATGCAATGTTTTGTTTTCCAAACTGTGAAAAAATAACCGAGGAAGAGGAAAAACAGAAAGTGCTTACGAGTTCGGGAAATCTGGAATTGAATCAGCTCTATTGAGTTTAGGTTTTATCTGGTTGCTTGCTGCATGTGTACCTGACTGCTGCTGCTGTGACTTCAGGAGGCAGAAAGTCAGAATTGTTCATTTCACTGATGAGATGGAATGAGGTCATGAGGACCTCTTTACTGGAAAGCAGGAGGATTTCTATTGTTCTTGGTGCCAAGGGTAAGCGTGTTCCTGTTCAATAAGTCACTCTACTTGGACTAAGTGGTCTCTGGTGACGTAGGTGATGCACATTTTGGGTCGTGACAGGATGTCGGCGAGGGAGTGTTCTTAGTGCTAATGAAACTGGGCCGAGTGCTTCCGAAATCAACCATGACCCCCATTACCCCATCTCACACACACACTCAGGAACTGCTTTTCCATCCAATTCTTGTTTAGGATTGCTAATGAAAATGAGCTTATCCTGGACTTTTCCTGTAGTATCTTTTCCTACTACTTTATGCTAAACCCTACCACACCATCTTTCCAATATTAAACTCTACTCTACTCTACAGTGCATGACACTACACTGTACTCTATTACCCTATAGCACACTATCCTATACTGCAGTATGCTTTACTATTCTATATTAATGCTATTCCACACAATCCTGTAGTATGCTACATACACTTGAAGTGCTGCTGTGAAAACATTCTTGCCGACAAAATGTGTGAGAGAGAGAGAGAGAGAGAGAGCTTTCACCACATCACTGATTTTAAGAATTACATTGCTGAACATTTATTTGTTTAGTTATGTGGAGCATCGTACAAGTCCCTGTGTATGAGCTGTTACTATAGAAACAGTAACGTATTAGGACAAGCCTTCTGACCAATCAGATTCATGCATTCAGATGCACTGTGGTGTAATTCCTGTTGTCAGTCTCTTCATTATAGTTAAGATGATGCACTACAGTATATTTCCCCATACTGTACTGTACTATACTATACTATACTATACTATACTATACTGTACTATAGTATAGTATTCTACACTGTGCTATTCTATACTACACTATACTACACAGTACTCCTCAATACATATACTACTGTACTACACACTACCACCCTGTCCTATACTACAGTATACTGTCCTATACTACACTATACTGCACTGTGCTATTCTGTACTACACTCTACCACACTACTCCACCCTATATTACTCTATAGTGTACTACACTGTACCATACTACACCATACTACACTACACTATACTACACTCTACCACACTATTCTATCCAGTATTGCTCTATACTGTGCTACACTCTACCATACTACACCACACTACACTATACTGTACTCTACCACACTGTTCTATACTATATTACTCTATACTGTACTACACTCTACCATACTACACCACACTACACTATACTACACTCTACCACACTATTCTATCCAGTATTACTCTATACTGTACTACACTCTACCGTACTCTACCACACTATTCTATCCAGTATTACTCTATACTGTGCTACACTCTACCATACTACACCACACTACACTCTACTGTACTCTACCACACTATTCTATCCAGTATTACTCTATACTGTGCTACACTCTACCATACTACACCACACTATTCTATCCAGTATTACTCTATACTGTACTACACTGTACCATACTACACCACACTACACTATACTGTACTCTACCACACTATTCTATACTATATTACTCTATATTGTACTACACTCTACCATACTACACCACACTATTCTATCCAGTATTACTCTATACTGTACTACACTCTACCATACTACACCACACTACACTATACTACACTCTACCACACTATTCTATCCAGTATTACTCTATACTGTACTACACTGTACCATACTACACCACACTACACTATACTGTACTCTACCACACTATTCTATACTATATTACTCTATATTGTACTACACTCTACCATACTACACCACACTGTTCTATCCAGTATTACTCTATACTGTACTACACTCTACCATACTACACCACACTACACTATACTACACTCTACCACACAATTCTATCCAGTATTACTCTATACTGTACTACACTGTACCATACTACACCACACTACACTACACTGTACTCTACCACACTGTTCTATCCAGTATTACTCTATACTGTGCTACACTCTACCATACTACACCACACTACACTATACTGTAATCTACCACACTATTCTATCCAGTATTACTCTATACTGTGCTACACTCTACCATACTACACCACACTACACTATACTGTACTCTACCACACTATTCTATCCAGTATTACTCTATACTGTACTACACTGTACCATACTACACCACACTACACTATACTGTACTCTACCACACTATTCTATCCAGTATTACTCTATACTGTGCTACACTCTACCATACTACACCACACTACACTATACTGTACTCTACCACACTATTCTATCCAGTATTACTCTATACTGTACTACACTGTACCATACTACACCATACTACACTATACTGTACTCTACCACACTATTCTATCCAGTATTACTCTATACTGTGCTACACTCTACCATACTACACCACACTACACTATACTACACAGTACTGCTCAATACTATAGTACACTGTACTACACTATCCTATCCTATCCTTTACTACTAAAGTAACTGGTTACTACAACTGGTGCAAAACTGCACCATACTAGACCACACTACACTACACTATGCTGTGCTATACAGTACAACACCACACTATATAAAACTGCTCTATACTACACTATATTATCCTGTCCTTATACTACACTACACTCTATTCTCTTCTATACTGCACCACACCGTACTATACAGCACACGTCTCTACAGTACTATAGCATCCTACCCTATACTGCAGTATACTAGACTCTTCTATATTATACTGTTTTACTCTATACTACACTGTACTACACTCTACTGCTCTGTATTATAATACACTGTACTATGCTATACTACACCACTACACTACACACTACTGTACTATCCTATAGTGTCAGATTATTTAATGCATCCAAGTCTACACTCAAGTCCACTACCTAATTCTGTGCTATACTATACCTTGCTATACTATCTCATTGTATTGTATACTATGCTACAATACTAATCCTGTATTATTCCACACTACATAACACAACCCATGGATAAAATTTTGCGAGGTTTTTTTTTTCCACCCCTCCCGAACTGGAAGTGTTCCCCTAGCAGAGACAGGCGAGTAAATAATGCACCAGCACCAGTGCACAGGTTCGTCTCAAATCAATTTGCGACAGTGCGGGGAATGAATTGCTGTTCGATGCACCTAGAACTGAGTCATCCTCTGAAGGGCTGTGGTCTTGCCTGCTCACGTCTGTATGTCTCTGTGTGTGTGTGTGTTTATGCATTAATGATCAGCTTGTGTGCTCGACAAAGTGAGGTGAATAATAAGAGATGGTGAAATAGGTAGATCAATGTAAACTATCAAAAAGGAACTGAAAACACACACACTTACACATAATACACACACACACACGTACACAGAGTGGTACCTGCATATGTAGACAGCAGTTTGAGAATCATCAAGCAAAAATACATACATACATGCATACTAATGAGGGTTGTCTCACCCTGTGTGTGTGTGTAATTATGGGTCACAGTCGACTGATCCAGTCTGTCTGGCTGCTTCACTCTGTCTCTGAGTGTCTGTGTGAGCTGCATCTTAATCTCTCTCTCTCTCTCTCTCTCTCATACACACACTCTCTCTCACACACACACACACACACACAATCTCCTCAAACTGCTGTCAGGTGTCTTTGAGTAAATTGAGATTAACAGGTCTGACATCCAGGGGAAATGGTTCCTCTGTGTGTTGCTGCATGTGTGTCTGGTTGTTCGAGGGGTTCAGGGCCGAGACGTTAAACAGATAACGAGCAGATAATTGGTTCGATAAAATAAACCATGAGAAAATAAGCATATAACCGATTTCTGATTTATTTTTAGAGCTTTTTTGAGTCTCCATTAAAGACGACAGGTGAGTAAATCAGACCAAAGTCACAACTGCTCATAGATCCAAGTGGGTTGTTATGGCAACAACATGTGTGTGAATGCTGTGTAGCACCAGGCTGGTGGCAGTCAGGTAGTTTTCCTGAGACAGAGATCACCAATTTCTTTTAAATCAGGTACATTCGTGACTCTGAAGGTATTCCATGCGAACAGAGACACAAAGTGATTTTTTTTTTTTTTTATCCTTTAAGTTTCTTTAGTTTTTCCTTTTTGGAGAACGCAAATTCAGAATGAATTGACAAGCTTTAGTCAATCTCAGTGTTATTTCTTTCACAATTGGCGTGTGGAATTTCAATAATGCAATAACAGAGTGTGTTAATGTGGTGTTTCGCTGCCAGAGAGGCTTTACTGCTCCTTGGCACACATTCTGCAAGTCTCTGGAGCTGTACCAGAGCCTCCACCAACACTTCTGACAGATGTTCCTATTTTATTGGCAGTGGTTGATGAGATAAGATAATACATCACTCCAGAATCTTCCAGAAGTGTTTTATTAGGTTGGGATCTGATGAGTGTTGAAGTTTAAAGCGTGTGATTTGCATCATTTTTTATGCTCATCAAAGCGTTCAGTGAGTCCTTATGCTGTGTGGATGGGGGTGGAGTCATCCTGGTAGAGACCACGCCCACCATGCTGGAAGCATTTCCTTATAGGAGAAATGGGTTACTGTGACGTGTCTATAGGCTTTGTTCAGACACTGCAGGCAGAAATGAATGAATGAATGAAGGCATAAATGAGTGAATGAATGCATGAATGATGGAGTGAATGAGTGAATGAAGGCGTGAATGAGTGAGTGAATGAAGGAATGAATGAATGAGTGAACGAAAGAGTAAACAAATGAGTGAACGAAGGAGTAAACAAACAAATGAATGAAGGCATGGACGAGTGAGTGAATGAATGAATGAATGAAGGGGGTAAACGAATGAATGAATTAATGAATGAAGGCATAGATGAGTGAATGAATGAATTAGTGAGTGAGTGAATGAATGAATGAGTAAATGAATGAATGAATGAATGAATGGCTCCCAGAGCACAGCAATGAAACATCAGATATTTTCCTTTCACTATGTTTTATACGCCGTGTGAAGGAGTGTGATCTAGTACACTATCATATATTGTCCCATATAGTGGTGAACTCTGCCGTGTGTCTTGTGGCAGAATATCACAGGAATCTGAGAGAAAGTCTACAGAGTGAAGAGATTAGCACTGAACTCATTAACAGAAGGAAAACACATTTAAAGCGTCTGTAGCAATGACTGAGAAATCAGGCTGCACAGGTCCATGCTGACACTGACAGATTTATTGCTTTGTTCTGCACATCCCAAAGGGTAATGAAGTGTGTGTGTGTGTGTGTGTGTGTGTGTTTGAAAAGGGAGGAACAAGGATGATCTGTTTTGTCATCTCCTCACCTAGTTTGTCTCCATTTCTATCACATCTTTCTGTGCATCTTTGTTTTTGCCCTCTCTCTCTCTCTCTCTCTCTCTCTCTCTCTTTCTCTCTCTCTCTCTCTCTCTCTCTTTCTTTCTTTCTTTCTCTCTCTTTACATCTCTCTCCCCCTGTTTTTCTCTACTCTTTCAATCTCTCTCCATCTCTTTCTTTCTCTCTTTAACCATATCCCTCTTAACCATCTATTTCTCTATATTTCTGTCCTTATCTCACTCACTCACTCAATCTCTCTCTCTCTCGCTGGCTCTCTCTCCCTTTCTGTATGTTTCTCACGCACACACAAACGTGCACACACACACGTTTACACTGGAGGCATAAGCTATGGTGTGTGTGTTGTCTGAGGGGAGGTGATGCATAGAGGAGGAGGAAGATGATGGCGGGAGTGAATGAAGAAGCTGTGAGGATGTGTGAATGAAGTGAGGGATGATGGAAGATTGGATGCTAATGTTTCACACTGCAGTTGACGCAGTTATTGTGACGATTAATCAGTGAGGGGTGTGTGTGTTTCTGTGCACGTTTGGGTGTGTGTACATTGTGTGTGCATTGCGTAAAGTAAATGAAGTGCTTGCATTAATTGTGCTGCGTTATCGTTCCTGCACGTTGACTCCCAGCAAGTCCGCTGATTTTGTGACTTTCTCAAGGTCACTGAACGGCAGCTGTGTAGTTGAGGGTGCTTGCACATATTTAAGTGTGTGTATGTTTGTGTGTGTGTGTGACAAAGAGAGAGAATATGCTTTTAAGAAATTAAGCATGTGTTCATCATGACAAGGTCAAACATGCCCAGAGTAGCCTGTTGTCTCTGCGTGTGTGTGTGTGTGCAGAAGTAAATCACATACTGCATGCTCCTTCTCCTAAAACACACACATTAGGAACAGGTGGTGTGAAAGTAGCATTCACACACACGACAGGAACATCAGCACAGTCGCACACCCTGTCTGACACACTGCAGCTGTTAAATCCACCCTCTCTCTCTCTCTCACACACACACACACACACACACACACACACACTTGAACTCCACCCAGTCCTGCAGATGAGAAACAATGTGTGTCCTTTTTTTTATTTCCGATTCTAAGATTCTAATCAACAGGAACACCCCCCCAACACATACACACACACACACACACACACTGTTTTTTATTGTCATTAGTTTTATCAGAAATTATGTAGACTTTATCAGTTACTGTCTCTTCTTTTCATATGAGTGTTCATATTTTTCATTTAATTGTCTGCACTGAGAAAGTACCCCAATCAAATGATTCAAAGATTCAGCAGCTGGATCAGAAAAAAAATGTGAAAGCGGCTTAAATTTGCATAGTTTTATTATTTTTTTTTTTTGTGCAGGAAGTGAAAAGTGCTTAAACATGCTTGAGGACGCTGTCGTCTCTTCTATATTTGGATGTGATGTTGTACTGTTTCTGGGAAATTAAAGCATGAGGATATGAGTGCATTGCTAATGAATCTATGCTCTGTCCACCACTGGGACACTGTATTGAGTGGCTTTGACTGATTAGTGTGTATATGAGAGTGATGTGAGGGGGGTGTGTGGGTGGGTGATGCTTGAAGAGCTCTAAGTACTTTTAACCACTCATGATCGACTTGATGGTTGATTGATTGATTTATGAACCGATGCTCAGTGATGATCTTCCTCATGCTTTAAAGGCAGACACACACACACACACACAGTGGATTTACGACTCCTCCTCAGAGATCACAAACCATGGATAAGTTTATGACCCTCGTCCCTGAGGCCAGACACCAGGTTATGACTGTGAGGAGTAATGACTTTATAACCGACTAATGAATATGAGAATCCATTGTGTCAGAGCTGAGCATGATCTGTGTGTGTGTGTGTGTGATGAATAGCCAGCATTAATACCACTGCTTTGTCTTTTCCAGTCAGTCGAAGCAGCATGAGTTGCACTGCCTCCTGCTTCTCTAAAACGAGTGTCTCTGCTCCCTTTAGCGCTCAGACCTGCAGTAATAACCAGCGTGAATATTCAGCACGGGGTTGTGTTAACACGACACCATTCTGAGATTCGGAAAGCAGCGTAGCGGCTCGATCCGTCCTCGTCCTGGTTCTCGTCCATCCTCCTACGCTGCCTTACAGATTAATAATCAAAAAGCTCTGTGTAAAGGTCACTGTCTCCGGCTGCCCTTAGACTGCATCATGATCTGATTTGCTACCGATGGAAAATGGCACAGGTTTGGGTCAAGGCCAAAATGAAAAGAAAAAAAATTGCTGTTTGGCATTAATAGCAGATGTTCTGTGGTCTTCTTGCATCGACATGTTGGTTTGATTGTAACACTGTCCTACCTGCTGATAGCTGTAGAGTGGGATTTAACCCTATACTTAAAGAGAGCGACACCTGCTTCTGTGCAAAGTGGGATGCTTTATATCCTGTATTTATACACAGACTCACCTTCCCAGTGCTCCTAGAGACTGCTCAGGTGCGAACCTCAGACTGAGTCGTGCAGTAAAACTTGGAGAAATCTGACGCTGCTGTTCCTGTAAGATTGTGGCTGTCAGAGTTTGGCTTCAACATTTGGCTTTTTTTTTTTTTGTCTTAATGGAAAATACAGCACCAGACCAGATTCTTGGATTCCCAATGCACTGAAATTGTGTTGTATTAATACACACACTTCACACAGTATTACTGCTACCCTGTATGAGGTGGTTCATGTCTGGGTTGTTAATCTGAGGATCCAGGGGTCAAGCCCCATCACCACCAAGCTTCACTGTTGGACAACTGAGCAATGCCCTTAACCCTCTCTGCTCCACTCTGCTGTATCATAGCTGACCCCAACTTTCTCAGCTGGGATACGCTGAGAAGCATTCCACTGTGCTGTAATGTATGTGTGGTGATCATAAAGGCCCTAGGTTGAGGGATGACACACATACATTATTGGGGATGAGGATGATGGGAATGATGATAGGAATGAGGATGAGGATGATGGAAATAATGATGAGGATGATGGGAATGATAATGAGGATGATAAGAATGAGGATGATGGGAATGATGATGATGATAAGAATGAGGATGATGGGAATGATGAGGATGATAAGAATGAGGATGAGGATGATAAGAATGAGGATGATAAGAATGAGGATGATGGGAATGATGATGAGGATGATAAGAATGAGGATGATGGGAATGATGATGAGGATGATAGGAATGATGATGATAAGAATGAGGATGATGGGAATGATGATGAGGATGATAGGAATGAGGATGATGGGAATGAGGATGAGGATGATAAGAATGAGGATGATGGGAATGAGGATGAGGATGATGGGAATGAGGATGAGGATTATAAGAATGAGGATGATGGGAATGAGGATGATAAGAATGAGGATGATGGGAATGAGGATGAGGATGATAAGAATGAGGATGATGGGAATGAGGATGAGAAGAATGAGGATGATGGGAATGAGGATGAGAAGAATGAGGATGATGGGAATGAGGATGAGGATTAGAAGAATGAGGATGATGGGAATGATGATGAGGATGATAGGAATGAGGATGATGGGAATGAGGATGAGGATGATAAGAATGAGGATGATGGGGATGAGGATGATAAGAATGAGGATGATGGGGATGAGGATGATAAGAATGAGGATGATGGGGATGAGGATGATAAGAATGAGGATGAGGATGATAAGAATGAGGATGATGGGAATGAGGATGATGGGAATGAGGATGAGGATGATAAGAATGAGGATGATGGGAATGAGGATGATGGGAATGAGGATGAGGATGATAAGAATGAGGATGATGGGAATGAGGATGAGGATGAGAAGAATGAGGATGATGGGAATGAGGATGAGAAGAATGAGGATGATGGGAATGAGGATGAGGATGATGGGGATGAGGATGAGAAGAATGAGGATGATGGGGATGAGGATGAGAAGAATGAGGATGATGGGAATGAGGATGAGGATGAGAAGAATGAGGATGATGGGAATGAGGATGAGGATGAGAAGAATGAGGATGATGGGAATGAGGATGAGAAGAATGAGGATGATGGGAATGAGGATGATGGGAATGAGGATGAGAAGAATGAGGATGATGGGAATGAGGATGGGGGAATAATTATGAGGATTATAAGGATGAGGATGATGGGATTGGGGATGAGGATGATGGGAATGAGGATGATGGGTATGAGGATGATGGCAATGAGGATGATGGGAATGATGATGACCATGATGGTAATGAGGATGAAGGGAATGAGCATGTTGGGGAATAATGATGAGGATGAAGGGAATGAGGATGATGGGAATGATGATGAGGATGATGGGGGAATAATTATGAGGATTATAAGGATGAGGATGATGGGAATGAGGATGATGGGTATGAGGATGAGGATGATGGCAATGAGGATGAGGATGATGGGAATGATGATGACCATGATGGTAATGAGGATGAAGGGAATGAGCATGTTGGGGAATAATGATGAGGATGAAGGGAATGAGGATGATGGGAATGATGATGAGGATGATGGGGGAATAATTATGAGGATTATAAGGATGAGGATGATGGGAATGAGGATGATGGGTATGAGGATGAGGATGATGGCAATGAGGATGAGGATGATGGGAATGATGATGACCATGATGGTAATGAGGATGAAGGGAATGAGCATGTTGGGGAATAATGATGAGGATGAAGGGAATGAGGATGATGGGAATGATGATGAGGATGATGGGGGAATAATTATGAGGATTATAAGGATGAGGATGATGGGAATGAGGATGATGGGTATGAGGATGAGGATGATGGCAATGAGGATGAGGATGATGGGAATGATGATGACCATGATGGTAATGAGGATGAAGGGAATGAGCATGTTGGGGAATAATGATGAGGATGAAGGGAATGAGGATGATGGGAATGATAATGAGGATGATGGGAATGATGATGATAAGAATGAGGATGATGGGAATGATGATGAGGATGATGGGGGAATAATTATGAGGATTATAAGGATGAGGATGATGGGATTGGGGATGAGGATGATGGCAATGAGGATGAGGATGATGGGAATGATGATGACCATGGTGGTAATGAGGATGAAGGGAATGAGCATGTTGGGGAATAATGATGAGGATGAAGGGAATGAGCATGATGGGGGATAATGATGAGGATGATGGGAATGATGATGATGATAAGAATGAGGATGATGGGAATGATGATGAGGATGATGGGGGAATAATTATGAGGATTATAAGGATGAGGATGATGGGATTGGGGATGAGGATGATGGGGATGAGGATGATGGCAATGAGGATGAGGATGATGGGAATGATGATGACCATGATGGTAATGAGGATGAAGGGAATGAGCATGTTGGGGAATAATGATGAGGATGAAGGGAATGAGCATGATGGGGGATAATGATGAGGATGATGGGAATGATGATGATGATAAGAATGAGGATGATGGGAATGATGATGAGGATGATGGGGGAATAATTATGAGGATTATAAGGATGAGGATGATGGGATTGGGGATGAGGATGATGGGGATGAGGATGATGGCAATGAGGATGAGGATGATGGGAATGATGATGACCATGATGGTAATGAGGATGAAGGGAATGAGCATGTTGGGGAATAATGATGAGGATGAAGGGAATGAGCATGATGGGGGATAATGATGAGGATGATGGGAATGAGGTTGAGGATTATGGGAATAATGATGAGGATGATGGTAATGAGGATGATGATGATGATGATGATGGGGAGGATGATGGGAATGAGGAGGATGATGATGATGGGAATCATGTTGATCATGGGGATGATGATGATGGGAATGATGTTGAGGATGATGAGGATGAGAAGGAGGTTGGAGAGGAAGATGGAACAGCAGACCCAACAGTGGAAAAATGCTGAGTGAGAAAAGAAACTCTTTTATGTTAGAGAATCGTTACGTTTCTTTCCCCTGTGGATGAATCCAGCGGTCGTATCTGCAATAGCAATGTGACAAGTTAGCAACCGTCCGCTGACTTCAGAGAAGAAACCAAGAAAGCAGCACAGGAAAAGCTAATCTCATCACAAACGTGTGAATATAAACATTTAATGTGTTTCAGGGTGGAGTTCTTTAAATTAATTTATTATTCATGCAGCATATATGCATTAGGGATGGTCACTAAAAATAATTTCTCCTGCTGAGCTGCTCTGCTCTGACGCCATAGATACAGTCACATAAATCCAGTTAAAGCTCATGGTGGAACATGGAAAGCTGCATGCAGGCAGGATGTGTGAAATGGAAGGACAACACTTTTTGAGTCGGTAATATATTTGGGAAACTTGCTACACTGGAGAGTATCATGAACATTTACATATGCTCTATATGATCAACGCTCTACTAGATATGACTGATCAGGGAGGAGGATGAGGGAAGAGGATGAGGATGAAGATAAGAGAGGATGGGAAAGAGGATATGGATAAAGATGGGAAAGTGGATGAGGATGAAGATTGGAAAGATGACAGAAAGGCGGATGAGGATGAGGATGACAGAGGGTGAGGATGAAGATGGGGAGGAGGATGAGGATGAGTATGTGAGAGGATAAGATGGTGGATGATGGGAATAAGGATGGGAAAGATAATGAGAATAGTGATGAGGATGATGGGAATGAGGATGAGAAGGAGGACTTACAGTATTACAGACCTCTCACACTGCACTGTTATACACACATACACACACACACACACACACCTCCAGAGAGACAGCATGTGTTCATGGCAGTAAGATGTCCTGTACCGATTCCGGTACTGACAACACTATACCCTGTGTGTGTGTGTGTGTGTGTGTGTGTGTGTGTGTGTGTGAGAGAAATTGTAATTGATCTGTGGTGTTTCTCTCCACCTGGCCTGAGAGAACAGAACTATTTCAGGAGCCATTTCAGGGCCCCAGTAGTCTGTGAATAATTCAGCATGGTGACCTTCTCTTTCTGACCAAAGAGCCTCTCTTTTACACACACACACACACACACACACACACACACACACACACACACACACACACATACACATACAGAGCAGTCAGCAGTGCTCTAGTTCTGTCACACTACAGTCCATAGCAGTGGTACTGTGACGAGTGAGTATTTATGTATATACTCAAGTCCACTCACTGGCCACTTTAATAGGAACACTGCTTGTACGTAGAGTTTGCTTAGACTTAGACACAGTTTTTTGTCCGTCTGTTATTGTTCATTTTTTTCCCCAGAACGGTCTGAAACTCTAGCATCTTGTAAAAACCCCGGAGATCTGTTTATCTGTAGAACAGGAAGTTGATCTCTGCATCTCATTAAACTTTTAGTCCTCCGTTATTGATGTTTCCTAAGAAATTGAATCATGTGAGGCAGGATATTAACACTTGTCTGTAATTGTCTCTGTGTGCGCGCGTGTGTGTGTGTGTCTGCGTGTGTGTGTCACAGACTCTTTAATTTGACGCTGAAGAAGCTGGTGATGCTGAAGGAGCTGGATAAAGATTTGACGTCTGTGGTCATCGCCGTTAAACTCCAGGTACCGGTGTCCTGTTTCTCTCGTCCTCTGCTCTCCATCTCAGTCTGTCCTCCTCCTCTGTGCTGTTAAACCTCTCAGAAAATAATGAACTGGAGCAGGAGAGGAGGAGAGCAGGTCGATACAAACCCTGCTGATTTGTTTGTTTCATTTTCTTTCACATCGTTCTCCATCCAGCCGCTAGTGCAAATGTGGCCTGGTTCCTGAAAAGGTTCCTGTGATGAAGAGCTTTAACTCTGCTCTCTGTCTTCTCCTTCCCTCTGTGAATGAGTGTTAATGTGCTGCTCTCTGATACGCCTGACCCCTCTCTCTCTCTCTCTCTCTCTCTCTCTCTCTCTCTCGCTCTCTCGCTCTCTTTTCCTCCATCTCTTTCTCTCTCACTCACTCTGTCTTCTTTCTCTCTTTCTTTTTATCTTCCTTCCTTCTTTCCTTCATTTCTCTCTCTCTCTCTCTCTGTCGTTCTTTCTTTCTCTCTCTCTCTCTCTCTCTGTTTTTCCTCCATCTCTTTCTCTCTCTCCCACTCTGTCTT
>NC_080716.1:24239900-24289900 GCF_019097595.1 Hemibagrus wyckioides | reverse complement strand
CATAGACTCGTTCTGAGACGTGTGTTTTGACAGACTCCTGCTTTTATACTTTTGTTCATAAAAGTCTCTGTCATAGTCTCATCTTCACTTGCTCTTAGTGCTCAAAGATGCTGAGGCTTTTAAAGCTGCATTCTGACCCTCTGTGTGTGTGTGTGTGTGTGTGTGTGTGTGTGTGTGTGTGGTGTGTGTGTGTTGGTTTCTGCATGCAGGTCGGGTTCGGGTTGGAGCACGTCTCACGAGAGCAGATCCAGGAGGTGGAGGAGGACCTGGATGAGCTCTACGACAGCCTGGAGATGTACAACCCGAGCGACAGTGGTCCAGAGATGGAGGAGACCGACAGCATCCTGAGCACACCTAAACCTAAACTCAGGTCTCACACACACACACACACACACACACTGGACAGTATTAATTTTATATCACAATGCTGTCTTGATTCTAGTCCAGAATATTTTTCGTTCCCTGATGCACAAGCAAGCTCACAATGATGAAAACTATTGAAAAGTAATAGAAATAATCGAAGCAAAATAATTCAGATACACAGTGTGAACATTCTCACAGAGCAGTAGTACAATATTTGAGGACATGTTGTGAAATTTGATAGAAAAACTTACTGTAAGCTTGTTGTTAAACAGAAAAAGGAAGAATGTCTTGGCACATTTGAGTCTCTGTTACAGATTAGATTAGATTAGATTAGATTAGATTAGATTCAACTTTGTCACTGCACATGTGGGTACAAGGCAACGAAATACAGCAGGGTCTATCTAAAAGCAGTGTAACAACTAAACACCGCTTCTCCATGCTCAATATTCACCTTCAGTATGATGAGCCGAGTTTCCTGCCTGAGCAAATCCGACAGATGTGTTAGTCCATGTAGTGATTTTTTTATACGAGTACTTTGAAGTGAATGATGTGGCACACTGAGAGGCGGTGTAGGGGTTTAAGAGTCAGTGCTTTTGCTCTTTTTGCCTGATAATAATCGTAATAAAGGACTAAAATCTGGTTGACACTCTACATTTCTGGCATTTGGCAGATGCCCTTATTAAGAACGACTTGCATTTTATCTCATCTTATACATCTGAGCAATTGAGGGTTAAGGGCCTTGTTCAGGGGCCCAGCAGTGGCCACTTGGTGGACCTGAGATTCAAACTCACAACCTTCTGATTAGTAGTCCAACACCCTAACCTACTACATCCCCCAAAGAGCTAAGGAGAAACGCTTGTAATTTATTTATACGGCTGTATTGTCACTAGGTGATGAGTGATGCAGTATACAGTGAGATCAGCACATAATACATAGGGATTATTTGGTGAAGATGCATCTGCTATGATTACAGTGGTTGTCCTTCACTGACCTTGTGTGAAGAGGTTATTCACCAGAAACCTGACCCAGGTGGGAACCCGCAATCCCTAGCTCCAGAGGCTGATGCCTTATCCTTTACAAGCCTTATGATCAGGAAAAAAACATCTCAGAAGAATCTTTGAGGACTGTGTATGGACTCAAACAGCAAAAGATCACATCCGGTTTCTTTCATTTTAGCCCAAAACGGGAATATGTTGCTGTAGAGGGCACAGGATCACTAAAACCAGACTTGTAAAAGTCCAGGTGATGTCCAAATTTATATATCGCTGACTTTATCTGTCCAGTTTTGGTGAGTCTGTGTCCTGTGTAGCGTCAGATTCCTGTTCTCGTCTGACGTGATGTGATCTCCTGCTGTTTGAATCCATCCACCAGGATGCTTTTCTGTAACCATAGCCTTCCTGTCTCTGAACTCTCTCATCAGCAAGGCCTTCCCTCACACAGAACCGCTGCAGGCTGGATGTTTCTGTGTTTGTTTTGCACACCATTCAGCATGAACTCGAAAAACTGTCCCCGCAGCTCCTGAAACACTCAAATCAGCTCATCTGGAAGAAAAGGCCTCCCTACAGTTAAAATCACATTTTTTCCCCATTTAGGTGGTTTGATGTGAATATGGAAGGAAGCTCTTGCTCTGCGTGTTTTGTTTTGTTTTAGATAACTGATGAGCTAAAACAGATGGTGCTACTCTTTATAGACATATACAGTAAACATAACTATTTATATCAAACTCACAGTCATGTGGGATACGAGGAATCGAACAGTGAGGATGTATGAAAACAGACGGAAACAGGGACACACACTCACAGATGAAGGGTGAGAGGGTGAGTGAGTACATCTGCCCCATGGTGGTGAGATAAGAATAACAATTTTTGGCCCAGTAGCTCCAACCCACACACTCCATCATTACCACGATGACTGTAATCAGTCACTATTTCAGCCGGTTGAAATCCTTATAATCAGCCTGAAGTCGCTCCAGCCCAAACACACTGGCCTGCTCTATTACCGAATCAGTCTAACAGCTGATCCAAACACAGACTCCTGCCAGCACGTAAACACAGCCTCAGCCAGCCGTCTGTAATCTGCACGCTCGGCCCGGGCCCGCTCACGCGTCCGTCCACGAATAGAAACGAACACATCAAGGCCATGATGGAGTTTTAAGGCTGTTGATCAGAAGGAGGTGTAGAGATGATTTACCATGGTGTTGTGTGTGTGTGTGTGTGTGTGTGTGTGTGTGTGTAGGCCGTTCTTCGAGGGAATGTCGCAGTCCAGCTCTCAGACGGAAATCGGCAGCCTGAACAGCAAAGGAAGTCTGACCAGAGACCCCTTCAGCCCGGTGAGTGTGTGAGGGGTGATACAGGATGAGAGTAAGAAGCCTTTCTTAAAAAAAAAGCTGAGAAGAAGTTTAGATGTTTCCACGAACACGCACCTAAAATCAAGAATGTTTCCTTGAATACATGCCTAAAATTTTATTTAAATTGAACAAACTATTGTTTCCATACTGACATTGTGTTGGGTTACAATGTAAGTGCTTGGCTTTTCTAGCACAAGCACTGTGAAGCTGTTGCCAAGGAAACGCAGCCGTCAATCAAGAGTTTATAGTTAAGGATGCAAAGTTTCTAGAGGAACAGGAAACAACTGAAGGGCACAGTTGATGGCGACGTTTTGTCTGAAACATCATGTTTCTCGGAAAATGATGTATCTTTAACTACAGACCCTTATTTTCCTCCTGATTGATAGTGGCGTCTCCTTGGCAACAGTTCATCGACAACGCTTAGTGTGCGAAATGTAGAAAAGCCAAGCTCCCATGTTGTTTATTGGAAACTGAGATTGTGTAGATTAAATGGTTTTTTCCCTCACTCCTGCAGTGTGCACTTATAGCATGCCCATTTTGCTCCTTAGTCTGCTCTAAAACATTCTGCTAAGCAGCTGTATTAATTCGTCTTGAGTTGATGTGATTTGTGTTAAAATGAATAGTAGGAGCAGGTTTGGAAAGCTGTGGTGTAGGTGGTTTCAGGGTGTACGTGTGTAACGTGGAACAGCTCAGTGTGTAGACCGGCAGTGTTGAGCACAGTTACTGTCTTTGTCCAGCAGGGGGAGCAGCCTCCATCTGACAAGATGAAACACTCACGCAGCCGCAACCTGGACGAGACGACGACCGAGCCGGACATTTCGGTGAGAAGCTCAACTACATAAAAAAAACACACACACACATTTCTTGCACTTATCTTGCACATTTCTTTGTTCTCAGTCTTATTAAAACATGAATAATCAATAATAAATGACCGTGTGGGTGGGTGTGTGTGTGTGTGTGTGTGTGTGTGTGTAGGAGGTAAATGATCAGGAGCTGTTCCCGGAGGTGGCACCTTCCATTACTGTGTCTGTGGCTGAAAAACCACGTACACCACTGAAGAGCAGCAAGAGTGAGGGACAAACCATGCCTTCTCCCAGGTCTGCTCACACACACACACACAAACACATTTTTCTAAATTGTAAAATATTCTAAATCTATTATTATTATTATTATTATTTTATTTATTTATTTATTTATTTGATTAGTTTTTTGCTTTCAGAAAGGCCATTTCATCATCATCTTTTATATTCTTATTATTAGTCCTTAAAACAGGTTGAAATAAGAACATAGACTCATACAGACCAGTGTTTCCATTATTAATTATCAGGTTTTGCCTGCTAAAATTTGTAAAAAAAATACAAAAAGAAAAAATCCTAGCAGAAACCCTGATACAGAAGTATAACACCCCCCTGTTGTGACTCAAGTCACAACAACAATCAGTATATACACACCTCAGCATGCTGTAAGGCCTCAGAGAAATCAGAGATAAAGACAACTTCATTTACTTGCATGTGTAATTCATTTGTGTGTGTGTGTGTAGGTTGGACGGGACACACACACCCCGGCAGAAACGCAGCACTCCAATGAAAGAGCGGCAGCTCTCTAAACCGCTGAGTGAACGAACCAACAGCTCAGACAGTGAGAGGTCACCTGAACTAGGACACAGTACACAGGTACACACACACACACACACACACACACACACACACACACACCCCAGTGTCCAGTATCAGTCAGAGGCTTAGTCATTCTGTGAAGCTTGTGTTCGACCAATCAGTGATGTCCAGTAGCACAAGCTCCGCCCCTCCAGCAGTTCCGGCTTCATAGACAACACGGAGCAGAAACTATAGTCTGACCCACAATCTCAACCCTGTCCTGCCGTTCTGAGCTCCTGTGCTGGACACACACCCTCATGAACACGTCCTTCACATCCTGCTTGTCACACTGTTTCATTTCTGAGAATGAGTCGATTCTCAGACGCTAAAGAAAGAAATCCTAATGCACTCTTTGTACTTGTTCCGCAGATTCAACCTGAATTATTAATATTGAGCCGACTCTTATAGCCTGTGTGTGTGTGTGTGTAGGTCCTCAGGAAAGCTGTGTATGATCAGTTGAATCAGATTTTGTTGTCTGATGCGGCGTTACCGGAGAGCCTCATCCTTGTTAATTGCACCGATTGGCAAGGCCAGGTAAGAGTGTGTGTGTTCATGTTCTAGGCATGTCGGGTGTCCATGACCCAGTAGCATGTGCCACCTTGTCCTCGGTGTGTATGTCATGGAAGTGTGTCCTAGGTGTGTGTTACAAGTATGACACTTTGATATGCTCACTTAATTAAGAGTGTCTGTGTGTGTGTGTGTGTCTATCTGTGTGTGTGTCTGTGTGTGTCTATCTGTGTGTGTGTGTGTGTGTGTCTATCTGTGTGTGTGTGTGTCTATCTGTGTGTGTGTGTGTGTGTGTCTATCTGTGTGTGTGTGTGTGTGTCTGTGTGTGTGTTTATATGTGTGTATCTGTGTTTGTTTCTGACTCTGTGTGTGTGCAGTATGTAGCAGAGCAGTTACAGGTTCAGAAGCAGCCGGTGGTGTGTACGTGTTCATCAGCAGAGATTCAGGCTGTTCTCTCAGCAGTACTGACACGCATCCAGAAGTTGTGAGTTCTTTACACAAAACTTCATACAATTTTTGTTTCAGTTTCTTTTAGAGTGTCTATCCAAATATCATTCTCTCTCTCTCTCTCTCTCTCTCTCTCTCTCTCTCTCTCTCTCTCTGTCTCTCTCTCTCTCTGTCTGTCTCTCTCTCTCTGTAGCTGTAACTGTAACTCGTCCATGCCGCGGCCGGTGAAGGTAGCAGTAGTCGGAGCTCAGAGTTATCTGGGAGCGATCCTGCAGTTCTTCGTCAGTCAGTTGGCTAATAAGACGTCTGATTGGCTGAACCACATGCGCTTCCTGGTGGTTCCTCTGGGTGAGTGAACACCACCGACTACGTCACGGTTTTACAGTCAGATTTGTTCAGGTTCTTCCTGGATGCTGTATCCATTTTATTTCTTCTTGTTTCTCACCGCTCCTCATTAATGCCCTCACGCTACACAACATTACATTTAATAACACTGTCACTCAGTCATACTGTAACATCATATTCACAGGATCTCACCGACATCTTCATACGCTGATGAATTTGGATTGAACGTGACTTTTTTTTTTCCCCTGTTTTCGTCCTTCTGTTCTTTTCCTTCCATCTGTTCAGGTTCCCACCCTGTTGCTAAGCACCTGGGTGCCCTTGACAACCGCTACAGTTCAGTTTTCCTGGATGGAGCGTGGAGAGAGCTGTTTAGTCGCCCAGAACCTCCACAGTCAGGTACATACACACACACACACACAATATTTTCCAGAGTGTAGAATTTTCTGATGTCCCATGATGCTTTGCATGGGCTGTGTTTGTTAGTTAACCAGCTAATGAGGTGAGGATAATCAACAATGGAAAGTTTGAGTAATACACAGGACATGTCTGATATGTAGCATGTTCTATATTCTCTTTTAGCTGTTTTGTTGTGTTCTTGTTCAACATTTAGTGTCTCTTGTCATGTAAGTCTCCACACCGGTGTTTAATATGAAGCTCATATGAAAGTAGACACTCAGGATTGTAGTATTTCTGTTTTTACGTAGCTTACTAAGGGCAATATATTCATAGAAAAGTTCCAAAAAACCACACAAATGTTTCTATCTTGAAATTAAATGCTGATATCGAACCCATTTCCGCTCTCTGAGACGCTCCTGGTGTTCGTTCATCAGCAGCTAAAATCTGAAGGTGTTTATCTTCAACCTCTAAAATTCTGTGTAAGGTTACAAACACACTGAAAGCCAAGACTCATTTTCTATCAGACTCACAGCCTGAAAATCATTCATTTGTTTAAACTGATTGAAAATAAGTCGATTTTCCATTCAGCCAGCAGACTGGAACACCGGTGCACTGGTAAAAATGGTTGCTATGTAAATCCAGTGCTTTTCCTTGACTCGTCTTTTACCGTGGAGAAAAATCAGAGAGCTGAAATCATATCAGTCATCATACAAAGCTAAAGCTGTTATCAGGATGCAGGGAAATGTCTGAACTGCTCACTCAAGCGTGTTTTATTGCTGCCTTCAAGCTGGAAAATGAACAGAAATGTCGTAATTACGAGATGAGTGTCATGATTACAGCTTGGAACTTTTCTTATCCAAACTAATGAAAATATATATTTTACTGCGCTGTCCTTGAATCATTTCAACACGCACCACGTTGTAACCGAGATGTCCACAAGTTCAAGAACTCAATGAATGTCCAAGCTAGGAGATTGGCGGTCAGGTTTTTTTTCCCCTCAAGCTTAGACACAATGGATCAGAGTTTCAGCAAGTGATTGACGACTTCTCTCTTCCTTCTCTGCCTCCATGCTGCCATGTTCATGTTAGACTCAGGTATAAAGGCAGACACCTGACAACCTGCTGACTTGGTCACAAATACAGAGGCTCTGATGTAAACCCCAGACATCAGGCCACAGTGAGCACTTCCTGTTCTTTAGAAGTGACTATAACACATGACCTCTGCTGTGATATCCCACAATGCAGCAATAACAGTGAATTCCTGTGAACATCTGAACTTCTGTGTGGAACATCAGCTCCTTCATAGCGCTCACTCTCAAAGACTTATAAATAGATGAAGATAGTTTGATTGATCTGAACATAATTTTCAGCCTCAAAGCAACCTGATGTGCGCCTCGCTTTCGTGTGTGTACACGCCGGAATAAAAGTCTCACCCCACGCTTCAGTGAACTCCTGAGCTCATAAAGGGTCACCGAGATTTCAGATGATCCCTCTCGTGGATCCAGATTATTAACAGTCGAACGTACCTCATCTTTCCTCACCCGTACCCCAAATTCTCTGCTGTTCTCTGCAACTCTCATTTCACTCAGTCCTGCTCAGAGACGCATGAAATCATCGACCCCAGGATAACTTTCAGTTTCAAGAACAAAACACAAAAGCAGTGGTTGTTCTAGTGACTTTTTTGTGTTTCCCATGCTTTATATTTGCTGTATTATTTGACATTTTTATAAGCAAACTGTTTATTTATTTATCTGTCTATTTATTTATTTATTCATTCATTCATCATTTATTTCGGAGGAATTTTTTATTTATTTGGATTTTTTATTTGTTTATTGCGGATAAATATTTACTTGTTTGTGTATTCATTCATTTATTCATTCATTTAAATTGGTATTAAATTACTTATTGATTATTTATTTTATGGTTACATTTATTTTTAGAATTATTTTCTCTTAGAATTATTTGAAGATTATTTTGCCAAAATTTTGTGCATCTTTCCTTTTGCTGATTTTTGTTTTTAATTCCTTTACAAAACACACAGCCACATTAAAAAATATTAACATTTATTATTATTATTATTATTATTATTATTATTATTTACATATTTTTATTTATTTTTTATTTATTATTATTAATGTTGTGGAAGACATGTGTCTGATTGTGTGACTGATTAGTGACAGACATGAAGGATTGCTGAAGGTCAAACTAACCGTATGTGTGTGTAGACATGTTGGACGTAGGGGGTCGTATCGCCCAGTACATCAGCGGAGCGTCTCTGACCCACCAGCTCCCCATCGCTGAGGCCATGCTGACCTGCAAACACAGGACGTGAGTGAAGCTTCATCACTGCGTCTCTTACACACTTACCTTTTAGAGGAAGAAGAAGAAACAGGCTGCTCTGTAAACAAAGCTAATACGCCATTTAAGCAAATATTTGATCTCTCACTGCAGCTGCAGTTATTTTTTCTCAGTGATGTTTGTTTAATGGTTTTATGGAGTGATCTGATTTCTCTGTGTGTCAGGCGGGAGGAAGATTCCTATCAGAAGTTCATCCCTTTTATCGGCGTAAGTCATCATTACCTGTGCTTTAGCTGATAGGATGATACTGATTGACTGACTCGTACAGTGTTACTGACTCTGAAACCTGTCTACAGGTTGTGAAAGTGGGGCTGATTGAGCCGGGGCAGGCGTCTACAGGTTTGTCATTTTTATAGCTTCATTTTGTTTTATTATTATTATTAACAGATATACAATGATATACAAAGGCTATACAATGAACTGAAATCTGTATTGTTGTCTATTATGGCTTTCAGGTGATGCTGAAGAGGGTGTGTCTGTGAATTTGGCTGTTCCCTCTACGTCTCCGCCCACTCACGGATCCCCAGCCAGTCTTAAAGAGACAGCCACACCCCCTTCCTCACCTTCTATGGGTGCTGTTTTAGCTGTACAGGGGTGAGTGAGTGTGTGCATGTGTTTGCGAGCGAGAGTAAGAAATAGTGTGTGTGTGTGTGTGTGAGAGAGACCTTCAATCCCCAGTCTTGGATGGTGTGTGCAGTGAATCTTTCAAATGGCCGCTTTAAACAAAAGACAAACCCCACAGTTTAACACACGAGTATCAGAAAAGCATGGCTAGACATGACAAATCTTTGGAATAAAAGATATCATGGGTTTTTGGTAGTAATGTTTTAGAAATAAGGAGCTGGATTTGGCTCAAAATAGAGAAATAAACTTAGGGTCATAAACTCAGCTAATGTTAATAGATGCTAATGATGTGTAACATATGAGCTAATGCTTTTTACTTACTTTTTCTCACATGAATCTGTTTCACTTTGTGGTTTCTTCTTGGTAAAACATTGCAGTGTGTTAAGTATGCAGGTTAATGGGCACATATTTAAGAGGGACACCAGAGGATTAACCTGTCCATCTCTTTTGCTGTCTCTGTCCCAGGAGCCCCAGCATGTCTCACGGCGTGGACGCTATCGGTCTGCAGGTGGACTACTGGCTGGCGTCTCTGGCCGAGAAGCGGCGTGAGGGCGAGAGGAGAGACACGGCCTGTAAGAACACTCTGAAGAGCGCCTTCAGGTCCCTGCAGGTCAGCCGTCTGCCTGGAGCCAGCGCCAGCGAACCCCACGCCCCCGTCAACACCATGTCCATGACCGTGGTCACCAAAGAGAAGAACAAGAAAGGTGAGTCAGAGCAGGAGTTTATCTAATCCAGTCAGCTGCAGTGGCTTTCCCCACTTCACCAGATCCCTTCTCTCATTCTCCAGTGCCAACCATTTTCCTGGGGAAGAAGCCAAAAGAGAAGGAGGTGGACTCGAAGAGTCAGGTGATCGAGGGCATCAGTCGCCTCATCTGCTCAGCCAAGCAGCAGCAGACTATCCTGAAAGGTACAGCGCTCCGACACACACACACACACACACACACATACACACACACACACATACACAGCTGGAGAGCCCCAGCACTGTAAACACACAGCACTTTCATTTTCTACATCACACTGTGCTCACATAGCAAACCCCCAGCTGCTGTGATGTTAATACAGATGTGTACATCACTCCAGATGTGAATGTCTTCCTCTGTCCTGCTCCTCACTCTGTGTGAGCAAATGCTGCAGATTCACAGCTGATAAACCACACAGAGAGAAGATTCCAGAAGAAACACAGCGTTTTTCTCCTCTCACATTTTCCCCTGAAAAACAGACACTTCCATCTTCACTCTTTTTTTTACTTCACTACTCTTTTTGTTGCTTTATCCTTTCTTTATCTTTCCTTCTTTTCTCTTTTTATTTCCTCTCATTTTTTTTCTCCTTTTTGTTTTCTTTCTTTTTCTTTATTTTTTAGTTTTTTGGGGGGGATTTTCTTTTTCTTTCTTTCTTTCTTTCTTTATTTCCTATTGTCCTATTTGAATTCTTTTTTTCTTTCTCTTTTCTCTTTTTTCTTTTTCATTTTCTTTATTTATTTCCTAGTGTCTTTTTTGTATTTTCTTTTTCTTTCTTTCTTTCTTTCTTTCTTTCTTTCTTTCTTTCTTTCTTTCTTTCTTTCTCAATTTTTCTTTATTTTCTAGTTTTTTTTGTATTTTCTTTTTCTTTCTTTTTTTTTCCTTCTCTCGCTCTCACTCTTTCTTTTGTCAGTCTGTTTTTGTCTTAATTTCTTTTTCTTTTATCTTCTCACATTAATCTTTCTCCCCCCCCCCTCTCCTCAGTGTCCATTGACGGTGTTGAATGGAACGACGTGAAGTTCTTCCAGCTGGCGGCACAGTGGCCGACGCACGTGAAGTACTTCCCAGTGGGACTGTTCGGTTACAGCAAACCGCCCTCCTAAGAACCGCCCACTCATCCTCTAAGCTCCGCCCCTTCACCCCCCACTGCAGCAGTCACCCCATTGCACACAGCTGTAGCAGGGCTGTAAGAGGGAACCTGCCTAAATGTTCATATCCTTTCAGACAGGAGGTGTGTGGGCTCGCGTGTGGGACGGACGTGTGGGAGTGGCTCAGATGGACTTTATACAGCGCTAGTCACTTTTATTTCCAGAAAGAAAAGTCCTCATGCACCAGTAGTGTGGGACGAGCACAAAAACGGTAGACGCCTTCAGTCTACCAATAATCATATACTTGTTACAGAGCATGATGAAACCAGACAAATCCAAAAAATAATGACCCCCTCACTTGACCTAACGACCCCGTGATCAGAGATTTAACTGAACCAGCAAACGGTGTTGAGCTCTGATCTGCATGTTTTAAACTACGACACCCGCAATCCACTAGAAACGTTAGTGTTATTATGCAACTTATTCTGTACTTGTGCATGTGTTGAGCTGCGCGACGCGTGCAGCTGCAGTTAGCCACTGGAAGCTATGCCTTTTTCCACATCAGTTCAGTTAGAAGCTTAGGATTAGCAGTGAAGTGGTTGCTGTGTTCATGGACTCTGTGAGTTTTCACTTATTTTGTACATAAAGTAGGCTTTTGCGTCTTAGCTTTCAGTTATGAGTAATTACTGAAAAGTGGCCTTTTTAGAACATGTAGCTCAATTAAGGGTTTTATTATTATTATTATTATTATTATTATTATTATTTCCTTTATGAGCCATTTCTCCAAAGATCACACTGGCCAATCCGAATGTAAACCTGACCGAATGTAAAAAAAAAAAAAAAAAAAAAAAAAGTCACAGAAAGTCAGTGTGGTTGCTACGGCAACGACCAGCACGTCATTTATCTCCTGCAAACGCTACATTCTGAGGGGAAACTGCGCTCACATCACGTCACGTCACACACCTCATTTCGGATTTAAGGCTGATGTCCAGCTCGCTCGAAACTGTCCGTCAGCCGGCGCCGCTCTCCCGAGCGTCCTCTGCAGAACGTGCCACATTTTTTTGCTGGGCTGGATCCCCTGATGGTCGTTGAAAGCTATGCACTTTCATTAACGCTCACGCGTATCACACACATTTACTTGTGAAGCACAAAGTCTGAGGTTCATCGAACCCCTTTAACGCAAACCGTGAATGAACAGGATCATTGGCAGTGAGCAAGCAGTCCCTGTCAGTGTAAATGATTCATTTAAAGGGATATTTTCTCTCTCTATCTCACACACACACAAACACACCAGTGTGATTCTTCATCATGAACGTTCACAGTTTGGAAGTGGGAAGATTTTACGGAGCATTAAGCCGGCGCTAGAAGTGAATGAGTGATCACATGACATGTTGATGAAATGCCTCCTCTCGCTTTAAATCTCCGCTGAAAATCCTGAAGCCTGCTCTGCATTCATCCAGGCAAAATATTTGAGCTTGAGAGCTGATTTAAGTGTGTTATTATTTAAAGGTGCATCAGTCAAGACTGTTCATATCAAGTCCAACCGATGTGGGAAACTTGCCTTTCAAACTGGAATTTTAAAAAACCTCTATATATGTATATTATTGTCAGTCGTTTTATAGACACACCCCCTTCACATCCTCTTAAATCATTATACGGAGAAGTTTATGGAGGTGTAACTCTAGATAGTGTTTGGAGGCGGGGCTTTGTGTACATGGGTCGAAATGGGGGCGGGCTCAAAAACAATCCCATTCCGTGCAATTCTAATTCCGTTCAGCTTTGTCCATTTAATCGTTAAGTCTATTTTTTATTAATCTTACCTAATGCACCTTTAAATATTAAATACAGCTTGCTCTTGGTCTCAGGATGCTGGATGTATGTAATCCTGAGAGGCTGATTGTGTTGTGATGATGCACTGGGTACAAGCTACACTACGCAGCGTTATACGCTTTACACTGTACCACTTTTTGGCCTTATTTTGCTTTTGCAGACGAAAATCATGTTCTGTCTGTCAGCTGTTACTCTATACTTACTCTATAGAGTAATTCTTTTCTGGTGTGACAACAGACACTCACCTGAAAGCCACTGATAGGAAGCCGGATTATACAAAAACATACAGGACAAGAGTTTTATTTGAGCAAGCAATCAGTCGCACAGCTGACAGACAGAAAAATCCATAAAACTATGAAATAATAATAATAAACATTTTGTTGTCCAAATCTGAGTAAAATAAACCTATGTCTTGTTCCACTGGCAGATCATTTAGCCTCTTTCTAGAAATCACTGCTAAAAAATGAGCAAAACAGTCTGCTAATAGAACACTTTCAAGCTTCAAAAATATGTCTAGAAATATGTTTAATAATCGTAGTTTATTGGATTATCAGATTCAATATAGTTTAATTTTTCCCAGTGTTTGAAATCAATCATCTTCCAATCATCTTTTGCTCCTACACACAGATTTCTACCTTTTCTTTCGTTTCCCTTCTAAGGAATTGAGCACTCGTTTACGTTAAGCTCCACCGGGTTCTCTGTCCTGATTTGTCATGATCAAGAATCACACGGTGACACGACTGGTGTCTGGTTCAGAGCAGATCCACATCTTAGAGCCGGCGTTTTCAGTGTTACACGTAAAAAGAGCAAAGAACCGACGCTGACTTTCGGTCTGAAATCATGGAGCTCCAGTCTCCCTTTACCTGCTGAGCTGCTACACGCTTAGCGTAACATGCAGCTTCTGCTAAAAGCATGATGGTCTACTTCGTCTAGGACGTGTGTGAGGTGTGCATGTCGGTGTTAGTGATCAAAGTTGTAGTGTGTGAAATGTTCTGAGTGGTGAGTCTTGTGTGTGTGTGTATATGTATGTGTGGTGGTGAGCAGATTCGTGGTGTAAATTTTTGAACAGTATGCGAGACCTGCCGCAGACGCCGGAGGAATTCGGAGGCGAATTTTAAATGCAAAAAAATTCTCAAACTATGAAACACGGCTTTTGTGCTATGCTAGTAGCATAAAAGATGGCGTGAAAAATGATATGTACAGTTGCTTTATAAAGGACTTTTCTGTCTCTTTACGTCTACGGTCTGATCCCGAGTCAAACCGAGGTGTTGTAAAAGTATTACTACAGAAAAGTGTGTTATAGTTTATTCGGCTCAGTATTTTCTGGATGGATGTTAAGCAATAGTGTTTTCTAGCCTTTCTTTTTATTTGGAATAGTCAAGACCTGCTTTATATTAAGGTTCCTGTAACTGACATTATTTATAGCATGAGCTGGGTTTATGGTAGCGTAGTGGTTAAGGTGTTGGACTAGTAATCAGAAGGTTGTAGGTTCAAATCCCCAGGCTGTTGCTGCTGGCTGTTTAACTTTTTATTTGTATAAAATAATGAAATAAAATATATGTCCCGCTGGATAAGGGTGTCGTAAATGTCAGTGTAGTTTATCTTATACCATAGTATTTTTTTTTTTTAAGCTTTCGATTGTGTTTAGGCTTTTAAAGCAAGTCATTCACAGGGATCCTCCAAAGCTGAACCTATTAATAAACAGATTAGAACATAGAACCGTGATAAACCCTAAAAATGTTGGTAACTAAAGAGGAGTAAAGCACAACAAGGTGTGCAGTTATTAGAAAATAATCAGCTTCAGGGAACAAAAATTTATTTAAAACATAGTTGTGTAATTTTTTTTTATTTTTAATGATCTTTCAAATACCTCAAGCTTGGACACTCCTGCTTTAAAAGAAAGCCTGGGCTGGCATGCCGAGAGACACTGGAGCATCTCTTCTAAGCAGACAATTTTATTTTAAGCAGCTAAACTATGAGGAGAATTTCCACCAGATGTTACAAAAGATGCTCCCAAATTAAAAAAAAAAAATCCCTGATTGCACCTTTAATGACGGCTGATGCTGTAAATAAAGTTGGTTGATAGAACCTTGATATCGAGTCACCAAGGATTCATTACACAACACTAGTAATGTACCTGATGATTACGCGCCATATCTATCTAAAATAAATATCCAAAATACGCCGCATGTAAATGACTTTTTGGGTCATGACGCAGCTGTGGCTCATGAATCAGATCAGATCGCTAGTAATTCTGTCTTTCTGCCTGCTGTCATCCCTTCAGGCTCAATTTGGCTTGTAATGAAACATCCCAGGTGGTGCACCAGAGTGTGTTTTTGTATGGAACGTGATTTGTACTTCACGCCGATCGTTTCACATATCGTACGCCGAGATTCTTCCTGCAACATCCTTTAACGGTGAGGATCTTTAATAAGAGGCACACATCCCTTTTAATTTTGTAAATTTAATATATATTGCAATGGGATATTTGATGCTGTTAAGCGCAATGGGAACACCAAGAATGTGAAATGCTGCTGCTTGCAAAAAAAAGAAAAGAAAACAAAAATAGTCTCAGCTGTTACATTTTCTATTCGTGTTTTTTGATGTAATTGTGAAGTATGATCACTTTTACCTGATGTTACCTGTAAAGAAGTGCAGCAGCATTTGAAGAGATGCATTTCACTCAGCTTCACTGCTCCATCATGTTGTTATCGTCTCTCGGTCGAGGTTTTGTGCTCTGATTGTGGACCATGTATGTGCTCTCTCTCTCTCTCTCTCTCTCTCTCTCTGTGTTGTTCAGTCTGTTATGATGCCTGGCTGCATCAGACCCTGATCCAGTCATCGTATCGGTGTTTGGTGTTGACGTGAAAGTTTTATTGTCTGTATCACATGAACAGTATATTTGCAAGGAAAGTTTATTGTGGTTTTTTTGTTTTTTCCACTTGCCTGATTTTTACTAAAGTGATTAGAAGAAAAAGTGACAGCGGCGTATCTCAGTCACTGATCATGAAAACTGCTTCAGTAAATAAGGCCCTGGGTGTCTCAGCCTGATGTTGAGAGAATATTATTCTTGATCTCCACAAGCATTGGTGTGTATCTGGTCTTTGGCTTGCACTAAACCCCGAGGCACAGTGAGGCAATAGATTAGCACTTCGCTGTAGAAGCCGAGCTTGTGGATAAAGAGTATTTTTTTATTTTTTTGCACGTCTTAGTTTGTTTTAGCAATCCTCAGCCACTTGCCTATACAATATCAACAGTGCTTGTACATATTATTAAAAAGTGCTTGTAATATGAACCTGAGTTCTTTTATTGTTATTTTTTTTATTCAACATGTTTTTGTAGTACTGCCTTTTCATGATTTCAGTTGTTGATGGGGTAATGTGTGGGATAAAATTGAAAGTGTTCATTTTTTTAAATAAACACACCTTATTTGTACTCTGCTTTCAGGTTTTTTTTTTTGTGTGTCTGTGTATGAGAGAGAGAGAAAGTGTATAATCTCCTTCTAGACCAAATTTTTCTAAATGTTTCTGAATTTCAGCTGCCAAACTCCAATGTCTCGAAGCTCTTACCCAATTCTACATATGTTCTAATAAGTGAAACATTTTCTTCTTTAAGTTAATAAATTGTTAGTTTTGGGAAGTTACTGTCGAAAAAGAGGAATAAAGCAGGTTTGCTGTTATTAGAATAGAATCTTAAAAAATAATTCTAAATACTAAAATAAAATAATCTTAAAAATAAACTTTACGTAGTAAAAGTAACTCAGCTTGGCATCAGGCAGTATCACACCACTCCACTGATTATTTTACAATTACAGAATGGCCCCGGTGGTACTTATTCCTTACTTAATGGAGGAACTGGGGTCTGTTTTACGGATATTGTGGGCTCGAACAAAACAAATACCTCAAAACAGGGCTCGAACAAAACAGATACCTCAAAACAGGGCTCGAACAAAACAGATACCTCAAAACAGGGCTCGAACAAAACAGATACCTCAAAACAGGGCTCGAACAAAACAGATACCTCAAAACAGGGCTCGAACAAAACAGATACCTCAAAACAGGGCTCGAACAAAACAGATACCTCAAAACAGGGCTCGAACAAAACAGATACCTCAAAACAGGGCTCGAACAAAACAGATACCTCAAAACAGGGCTCGAACAAAACAGATACCTCAAAACAGGGCTCGAACAAAACAGATACCTCAAAACAGGGCTCGAACAAAACAGATACCTCAAAACAGGGCTCGAACAAAACAGATACCTCAAAACAGGGCTCGAACAAAACAGATACCTCAAAACAGGGCTCGAACAAAACAGATACCTCAAAACAGGGCTCAAACAAAACAGATACCTCAAAACAGGGCTCAAACAAAACAGATACCTCAAAACAGGGCTCAAACAAAACAGATACCTCAAAACAGGGCTCAAACAAAACAAATACCTCAAAACAGGGCTCAAACAAAACAAATACCTCAAAACATGGCTCAAACAAAACAAATACATCAAAACAGGGCTCAAACAAACAAGTACCTCAAAACAAATACCTCAAAAAACGGCTCAAACAAAACAAGTACCTCAAAACAGGGCTCAAACAAACAAGTACCTCAAAACAGGGCTCAAACAAAACAAATACCTCAAAAAATGGCTCAAACAAAACAAGTACCTCAAAACAGAGCTCAAACAAAACAAATACCTCAAAACATGGCTCAAACAAAACAAATACCTCAAAACATGGCTCAAACAAAACAAATACCTCAAAAAACGGCTCAAACAAAACAAATACCTCAAAACAGGGCTCAAACAAAACAAATACCTCAAAACAGGGCTCAAACAAACAAATACCTCAAAACAGGGCTCAAACAAACAAATACCTCAAAACATGGCTCAAACAAAACAAGTACCTCAAAACATGGCTCAAACAAAACAAATACCTCAAAACAGGGCTCAAACAAAACAAGTACCTCAAAACAGGGCTCAAACAAAACAAATACCTCAAAAAACGGCTCAAACAAAACAAGTACCTCAAAACAGGGCTCAAACAAACAAGTACCTCAAAACAGGGCTCAAACAAAACAAATACCTCAAAACAGGGCTCAAACAAAACAAATACCTCAAAACATGGCTCAAACAAAACAAGTACCTCAAAACAGGGCTCAAACAAAACAAATACCTCAAAAAACGGCTCAAACAAAACAAGTACCTCAAAACAGGGCTCAAACAAAACAAATACCTCAAAAAACGGCTCAAACAAAACAAGTACCTCAAAACAGGGCTCAAACAAACAAGTACCTCAAAACAGGGCTCAAACAAAACAAATACCTCAAAACAGGGCTCAAACAAAACAAATACCTCAAAACAGGGCTCAAACAAAACAAATACCTCAAAAAACGGCTCAAACAAAACAAGTACCTCAAAACAGGGCTCAAACAAACAAGTACCTCAAAACAGGGCTCAAACAAACAAATACCTCAAAACAGGGCTCAAACAAATACCTCAAAACATGGCTCAAACAAAACAAGTACCTCAAAACAGGGCTCAAACAAAACAAATACCTCAAAAAACGGCTCAAACAAAACAAGTACCTCAAAACAGGGCTCAAACAAAACAAATACCTCAAAAAACGGCTCAAACAAAACAAGTACCTCAAAACAGGGCTCAAACAAACAAGTACCTCAAAACAGGGCTCAAACAAAACAAATACCTCAAAAAACGGCTCAAACAAAACAAGTACCTCAAAACAGGGCTCAAACAAACAAGTACCTCAAAACAGGGCTCAAACAAAAAAATACCTCAAAACATGGCTCAAACAAAACAAATACCTCAAAACATGGCTCAAACAAAACAAGTACCTCAAAACAGGGCTCAAACAAAAAAATACCTCAAAACATGGCTCAAACAAAACAAATACCTCAAAACATGGCTCAAACAAAACAAGTACCTCAAAACAGGGCTCAAACAAAACAAATACCTCAAAACAGGGCTCAAACAAAACAAGTACCTCAAAACAGGGCTCAAACAAACAAGTACCTCAAAACAGGGCTCAAACAAAACAAATACCTCAAAACATGGCTCAAACAAAACAAATACCTCAAAACAGGGCTCAAACAGAACTGAATGGTCGTGCTCTGAACTGTATGTAACCCTTTCCAGAAGAGTATTTATAACAGTGAAACTGGAATGGGAAGTTCAACAACAAGCATATGGGTGTTACTCTCAGGTGTCCACAAACTTATAGTGTATATACATTATATTGCCAAAAGTTTTGGGACACCTCTCCACAATCATTGAATTCAGGGGTTGGGCTTGGCCCCTTAGTTCCAGTGAAAGAAAATTTTAATGCTTCATCATACCAAGACGTTTTGGACAATTTCATGCTCCCAACTTTGTGGGAACAGTGTGGGGATGACCCCTCCCTGTTCCAACATGACTGTACACCAGTGCACAAAGCAAGGTCCATAAAGACATGGATGAGTGAGTTTGATGTGGAGGAACTTAACTGTCCTGCACAGAGTCCTGACCTCAACCTGATAGAACACCTATGGGATGAATTAGGGTGGAGACTGTGAGCCAGACTAAAACCGGGATGTCTGCCTTTACATGCACATGAATGTAATATGGGGTTGACCCGCCCTTTGCAGCTATAACAGCTTCAACTCTTCTGGGAAGGCTTTATGTTTATGGGAATTTTTGACCATTCCTCTAGAAGCACATTTGTGAGGTCAGACACTGATGGTGGACAAGAAGGTCTGGCTCACAGTCTCCGCTCTAATTCATCCCAAAGGTGTTCTATCAGGTTGAGGTCAGGACTCTGTGCAGGCCAGTCAAGTTCCTCCACACCAAACTCTCTCATCCATGTCTTTATGGACCTTGCTTTGTGCACTGGTGTGCAGTCATGTTGGAACAGGAAGGGGTCATCCCCAAACTGTTCCCACAAAGTCGGGGGCATGAAATTGTCCAAAATGTCTTGGTATGATGAAGCATTAAGAATTCCTTTCACTGGCACTAACCCCTGATAAACAACAACCTGAATATAATGATATGGAGGGGTGTCCCAAAACTTTTGGTCATTGTGTGAACCAAGTGTGCTAATAATAAACAAAAACAACCTTTTTAATAAATAAATAAATAAATGTTAGGACACTCTGATTTTTCATAATAATCACTTGTCAAGGGGAAAAAGTAAAAAGACAATAGATTTAGCTTTGTGTGTGTTGACAGAAATAACGGTCACCAGATGGTGGCTTGATCAAGTGTGTGTTGAGTGTGTGTGTTGAGTGTGTGTGTGTGTGTGTGTGTTGAGTGTGTGTGTGTGTGTGTGTGTGTGTTGGGGGGGGCTTTCGGTGACGCCACGCCGCGTTGGATTGTGGGAGCCGCTTGGCAGCAAACAGCCATTTTCAGTTATCAGGGTCTGTCAGTCTCACTAGAAGTGCCGAGAAGCGTCTGCGCTACCGTGTTTTATTATTATTATTATTATCATTATAACTATAAAACGTCATTGAGGATGGATGGAAGGAAAGCTGTAGGTTCTCAGGGTTAAAGGTGTGCTCTTTATGAGCTGAAGTAGTGTTAGTGAGTGGATAATAAACGGTTCCAGAGCCGGAGGATGCTTCAGCAGGACTGCGCTGCTGCTCTTCACTCCAGCAGGATTTAAATACGGGCTGGCTTTTTTACCTGAAACCGATTTATTTTTGCGACATATTCAAAACTGTTAGCTTAGCCTCTCCATCCTCGGAAACACCCTTACCGGAGCGGAGAAGGTAAATATAGGAATAAATCGGTGCTAACTAGCTGTAGTGTTTGTTAGCTTGAAGCATCTAAACCTTGGTACTGGTCTGATTTAAACCGGTGTTTATATTGTGTGATCGTGTAGCTTTAAGGCTAAAAACATTAGCTAGTCTAATATATATATACCTATAGCTTGACTGATACATTTCTTATGCTTAGGGTTGCATCTTATCTTGCTAATGATATCTATATTCATAATTTCCAGACAGTGTCAGTGATTATATCAGATGAATAAATGAAAGCACTGTGTTTTGTTTCTGACTCTGTGGCCTGATGCGCCACGGTCACCTTCATTCATCCTATAATGCATTATCTCTCTATTCCCATCTCATCTTTTCCTCCCTCTGAGGGTCACATCAGGTTATAGAAGTTTTAAATCCAGGTAAGGAGTGTGATGTGAGGTGTAAAAAAAGGTGCGATTGTGTGATTGCGGTTCAGCATCTTGCTGCATTGCAGGGTGTGGGGATGGAGGCAGCAGGGAGACACCTAGCGGCTGAAGAGAGAAGCGCAGCTCTAAAGGGGACTGTTTATTTTCTTTGCAAATTCTGCTTACTCAGGATCTCAGTGGTGGTTTGCACATTTGCCTCCGCTAGAATTCTTGCATGCGTTGCATTGTAGCTCTTCTCAGCCACAGAGCTGAGAGCTGACTCTCTGGCGTCAACATGGAGGTGTCAGTGGTCACTGATCCGCTGAGTGTGTTTCCGAGGCCACTACACATGGACGTTGCCACGGAAATGCTGTCATCACTCAGGGAGGAGACTGATGATGATGATGATGTAACATATCCCTTAATCAATTCCTGACATTCAGTCTTCTGGATTCATGGTTTCCTCCAATCCTTTATGCTTTAAAACGCCTGATGTGAACAGGCTCAGAATTTCATTAGAGTTTATTACAGAGTCATGTTCATTTTGAAAGGATGTTCCCCAGAGGACACACAATCTAATTGTCACAGCAGGGGGAAATTTGATACGAGCATCACTGGATGAAATTTAATTTAAGCATAAAAAAAAAAAAAAAAGATATGTTCAGGATATATGAAAAATGCTTAAAGCTTCTTTGCAGTGTGTTTAGGAGGTATAGATTTATACCTTTGTCCTCTCTCTTCCTGTTGTCCTTCCAGCAGCTGTTTGTGATTGTGAGCGGAGCATTCTCGGGCGATGTCCACTATGGTGTACCCAAGGGAGGAGGCTCTGGAGCGGCTGAGTCAGGATGAGATTGTGTTGAACACGAAGGCGGTGATGCAGGGGCTAGAGACACTGCGGGGCGAACACGCTCAGCTCCTCAACTCCCTGCTGGACTGCACTCCACCTCCCGCCGCACAGGAGAAATCTGGTCTGCTCCGCAAGAGTCTGGAGGCTATTGAGCTGGGCCTGGGGGAGGCACAGGTAAACCCACTGAGCTTTCAGACACTCCCTCTCTATCTCTTTGTCTCTCTCTCTCTCTCCTTCTCTCTCTCTCTCTCTTATACTTTCTTTTTCTTTCAGTTCAATTTTAATTCACCTCACTTTAAAGGTTTGCTTTATTTGCATGGCAAATATTATCATTTGTATTGGAAAGCTTGGATACAGGCTTTGGGAAGAGATCAGAATTTATTTACAAAATTAATTAAATCTTCTGATCTGTTCCCAAAGCCTTCATTCTCGCTTGCTTATGTATTTTGTGTCTCTGTCTCTTTGTCTCTCTCTCTCTCTCTCTCTCTCTCTCTCGCTCTCTCTCTTTCTACCTCTCTAATTCTTTATGTGCATCGTGACTCAAACGGACTGTCAGTGATACCCACATTGGGAGAAGGAACAAAGAGTCATGGACACTGGATAGCAATTGTCTTAATTTGATTTGTGTGAGCTCCTTCTTGAATGAACAGCTCAATACTTCACCATGCAGCAGCTGCTAGCTTTTTCCTACATGCTTAACGGACTGTTTTATATGGGGTTTCTTAATATAACCAGGTGAAGGTCAGTGCTTTTGTTCTCTGCAGGTGATCATCGCACTGTCTGGTCACCTGAGCGCTGTGGAGTCAGAGAAGCAGAAGCTGCGGGCTCAGGTGCGTCGTCTGTGCCAGGAGAACCAGTGGCTGCGGGACGAGCTGGCCAGCACCCAGCACAAGCTGCAGAAGAGCGAGCAGAATGTGGCCCAGCTCGAGGAGGAGAAGAAACACCTCGAGTTCATGAACCAGATACGCAAGTTCGACGATGACGCCACACCCTCAGAGGACAAACCCGGAGATAAAGAAAAGGACAATCTGGACGATCTGTTCCCCAATGAAGATGATCATGGGCCAGGTGATGGAGGGTGTGAAACAGTAAAAACCTGAGCTGATTAAACATGAAAGATAAATCGTGTTAACGATTTGTTTGTGTTTTGTGTTTCAGCCCAGCGCAGTGGTGAGGTTGCAGCACAGCAGGGAGGATACGAGATCCCAGCTCGGCTCAGGACGCTGCACAACCTGGTGATCCAGTACGCTTCTCAGGGTAGGTACGAGGTGGCCGTGCCGCTCTGCAAACAAGCTCTGGAGGACTTGGAGAAGACCTCGGGCCACGACCACCCCGACGTTGCCACCATGCTCAATATCCTGGCTCTCGTCTACAGGTCAGGACAGCGTGGGTAATGTTGCATGTCATGTCAAAACACGATTCTTTATCAGGAAAGAATAATCGGCTTTACTTTGTGCAGGGATCAGAATAAGTACAAAGAGGCAGCTCACCTCCTGAACGACGCTCTGGCAATCCGTGAGAAGACTCTTGGGAAGGATCACCCCGCCGTAGCCGCCACCCTCAACAACCTGGCCGTGCTGTATGGCAAGAGGGGCAAATACAAGGAAGCAGAACCTCTGTGCAAGAGGGCGCTGGAGATCAGGGAGAAGGTACGGCATCACACAGCATGACCAATCAGATCAGTTCCTTCCTCCTTTTTATTTAGGGCAGGTCACAGTCAAATATGAATGTAGAAAATGTGATCAGATTTACACCACAGTGACCTTTATCTGAAACCAGAAAGAAAGTTCTCTTGGTATACAAATCATGAATTGTATTCAGCTCTGTATTTAACTAGAAATATATTTCTGTATCTCATATCACAAGCTAATATATCAAAGATGTGAATACAGGCATCTAGATATATGCACATGTGCAGCACAGGTCAGATAGTGCTGGAAAAGATGAAATATTCCTCCCTCTATCGAGACATACCTTTATTGTTCTTCCCAGAAACTTGTATCCAGCCACAGCTACTTTATTATGCAGTCTGATAAGAGGAAGAATCTGAATTCCCCAGTTTTCTCACACCATGAGTATGGTGCTCAGAAATGGACTGGCATCCCATTCACTGTGTATATTTCCCTCACCTCAGCCAAAAGACAGCCATTTCATTGTAGAGTAAATGATTTAGAAAGTCTAAACAGATGTGCCCTTGTTATTTTGTTTTTGTGAATGTTGACAGGTTTTGGGGAAGTTCCACCCCGATGTGGCTAAGCAGCTGAATAACCTGGCGCTGCTGTGTCAGAACCAGGGAAAGTACGAGGAGGTGGTGTACTACTACAGCCGTGCACTGGAAATCTACGAGAGCAAGCTGGGGGCAGACGACCCCAATGTGGCCAAGACCAAAAACAACCTGGTGAGACCACAGGATATTTCCTTGCCAATTTTTTAATGCAGGTCCAATATTAAACAGGACAGTCTTGTTTCAGCGTTCAGTACACAATTTTGTTGAATAGGAAAATGTGAAGGAATCCTTCTCTGCTCTTTGCCTTGTTAGGCCACATGCTACTTGAAACAGGGCAAGTTCAAGGACGCCGAGGCGCTCTACAAGGAGATCCTGACCCGCGCTCACGAGAAGCAGTTCGGCTCGGTGAACAGTGAGTGGCTTTCCCTTTCTCCGCTCACAATAAGCCGCTGCATTACAGCCAGTGTGGAGAAAGCTGCGGGGAGTTGTTTCTCAGGGGGATTGTGGACCTAATCCTGTGCAATTTAACGCACAAATGAGCTTAAAGTTTCTGCCGGCCACATGAGAAACCTTAAAGCCAATTAGAAGTCAATGATCTGACCCTTATTTTACACAGTCAGCTACACAGACAAGCTTATTACAGTAACGCTACAACACAAAGGCTTTCTGTTTACACACACACACTAATCACAGAGACTGTAATAATCTACACAGAACTCATTATTGGATGGATCACAGGATAGATAACATGTATAATTCATCATCTCCATTGTTTTGTTTTTCCTCTAGATGACAACAAGCCCATATGGATGCATGCAGAAGAGAGAGAGGAGAGTAAGGTGAGGTGAAGGGAATATCCAGCACTCATAAGCACACCTGAAACACGCTGCTCAGGCCACAATGCAAACCTCAGGCTTCAGCGTGATGCCTTTTTATATTGAATCAGCACCGTGTCTGATATTATACAAATAAATGTAGTTGATATATTGTACTGTACTGGTATCATTATAAATGGTGCCACTAGAAAATGTTGTGATTTGTCCTGCTGGAATTAGATGATTTTGTGTAAAATAATAATATAAAAATAAAATAATATATATAAAAATGTCTTAAATATTTGTGAGATTTTTAACATTTTTTTAACCTTTTACATATCAAATATTTTATTATAAAATAAAGAAACATATACATACATACATACATATATAAATAAATAAAGAATATTTTTCTAGTTGATGAGCAAAAATTTTTTATTTTATTTATTTTTATTTCTACAATATTGTAGAAATGTTATTAACAATCAAAAAATATTCAAAAATATTTTTGCTCATCAGCTAGATGAATATTCTTTTTTTAATTTTTTTTTAATTTAAAATTATTATTTTTATTTTTTATGTAACAGGGCAAGAAGATGGACTCCACTCCTTATGGAGAGTATGGCAGCTGGTACAAGGCCTGCAAGGTGGACAGGTGAGAGATCATTCACAAGCCTGCGTGAAGTTTTCTTTCCTGTTTATTAACACATGAGCTGTGTGCTGAGGAGTCTTCTCTCTGCTGCCTGCAGTCCCACAGTCACTAACACACTGAGGAGCCTGGGGGCGCTGTATCGCAGACAGGGTAAGCTGGAGGCTGCAGATACTCTGGAGGAGTGTGCTACAAAGAACCGAAAACAGGTACTTGTGTACGGGATTTACTTTTATTAATATATATATATATATATATATATATATATATACCAAAGCATTGTAGCAATATACTAAAAAATATATACATTGTAGGGCATAGATGCGATGAACCAGAGTAAGGTGGTGGAGCTGCTGAAGGACGGCACCCCTGCTGGAGATAAGCGACATAGCAGAGAGGGGCTGAATGGCTCCGGAGGTCCTCGGGAATCTGAAGGAGACGAGGCAGAGTGGAGCGGGGTGTGCACGCATGCGTTATCTTTATATTCTGTCTCTGCTCCCAGCTTAACGAAACAACACTGGCGGTTTCTCCGAACATTAAAATGTCATCTAAGAAAAGAGAAATTGGTTAAAAACGGTAGAGCAGTCTAAACAGGCTACATACACCAATCAGGCATAACATTATGAGCAGTGAGAGGTGAAGTGAATAACACTGATTAACTCCTCATCTCCTTATCAATTAGGCAGCAAGTGAACATTTTGTTTTGATGTGTTAGAAGCAGGAAAAATGGACAAGCGTAAGGATTTGAGCGAGTTTGACAAGGGTTAGATGACTGGATCGGAGCATCTCCAAAACTGCAGCTCTTGTGGGGTGTTCCCGGTCTGCAGTGGTCAGTATCTCTCAAAAGTGGTCCAAGGAAGGAACAGTGGTGAACCGGCGACAGGGTCATGGGGGCCAAGGCTCATTGATGCACGAGGGGAGCGAAGGCTGGCCCGTGTGATCCGATCCAACAGTTGAGCTACTGTTGCTCAGATTGCTGAAAAAGTTAATGCTGGTTCTGCTATAAAGGTGTCAGAATACACAGTGAATGACGGGTCAGGGCTGTTTTGGACCAACACAATATTAGGCACGTGGTCATAATGTTATGCCTGGTCAGTGTATAGTTGCATATTCATTACATAGGATTCACCCATGTATTGCACACTGTGATCACAGATCATTTCCTGTGTTATTGGTATTATTAAAGCAAGTGGCATTGTGTTGTATTATTCATCTTCACTGTAAGAATATGTAGCAAGATGATATAATCTGGAAAGAGCCATGTCTTTGGTTATTTACACCTTAACTAAGGGTTTATTGTGCACCTGAGAGTCACGTGGTGAGATTTCAGAGAGAGTTATTAATCTTGAGTTTGCCCTTCTGCCCTCTGCAGGACGGGAGCGGCTCTCTGCGGCGCAGCGGCTCCTTCGGGAAGATCCGAGATGCTCTGAGACGTAGCAGCGAGATGCTGGTGAAGAAACTGCAGGGCAGCGGCCCACAGGAACCACGCAACCCGGGGTGAGGAAGAATGAGTCGGGGATTAACCGTCCACTCGCCATGATTCGTTTATCAATTTTGATTTAAAGGGTTGTCTTAGGTATTTATTTATTTATTTATTTGTATTATGTATTTAGGATGAAAAGAGCAAGCTCTTTGAACTTCCTCAACAAGAGTGTAGAGGAGACCTCGCAGGTGAGCATGTGCACTCACACACACACACACACACACACAATTTATCAATGTTTTGCAAACATACATTCTCTCTCTCTCTTTTTTTTTGTAAAGGATGTAAACACTGGCCTATCAGAATGTCGAGGACTGAGCACCAGCAACGTGGACCTCTCAAGACGAAGCTCCCTGATTGGTTAGAGAGTGTGGTTGGGGTTATTAAAGAGGGACGGAGCAAAGCAGACAGTCTGTTGCATTCAAATCGGAATACGTATTTATTTATATTTTTGTTCCAGCATTTTTATTAGTCTTTAACGTGCCAGCTGGTGTGCTCCCAAACAGCTGTGTCTGCTTTGCTTTGTTAAACTGCACTGATCAGACTATTAACACACAGCAGGTAGATAGGGATAGAGTTACAGTTCAATACGCAGTGCGGACTGGCTCGAGTCTTTCAGTCCACACGCCAGCCTGTTTCCCTGAACATCACCACACACTGTTAATGCAATACAGCATGCTGCTTTCTACACTGGATGTGTTTCTGCATTCGAGACAAATCTCAGAGACATGGCATGGTTTCAACAAAGTTACTCACCATATAAGGAACCTTAATATGTGTAACTGCAAGCATTAACTTTAATTATCTGTCATGAGAATGTTACGTACTCGAGCTCATGGAGGCCGCACAGCTGGTCAAGAGTGGTATGAATGATCGATCGATCGATTTTGTCATCTATTAGAATGGAAAACTACCTTTTTTTATTATTATTATTATTATTATTATTTATTTATTTAAAGCGTCTCCGCTCTGAAATGAACAGACAGTTGTGGTAGAGGTATAGCCTCACTTTTTGCCTTTTTTTTTTCCTCCCCCCTCTTCTGTATATACAGGATTAACTTATTGAAATTGTCGTTTCCTTCTTTGTAAATGCCCCTCATGGTTTTTGTTTACATAGCAGGAAGTAGGTGAATCTCCGGAGAGCAAATCCTACTCTCTACAGAAGTGAACACTGGGCTTTGTTGCATGTGTGTGAACAGAAGAGCTCTCGCTCTAGCTGCTCTTTACGCTGATACTGAAACTGGACCCAAGTCTCGATTATTCCGATGTTTATCCTTTCATTTCTTGCTGCCGTTTTAATGTACAGGATGACAGTAGAGAGTTTGTATATACATGTGCGTGTGTGTATTTGTGCTTCAGAGTAGAGTCCGGCGCCTCTCGTCGCTCGTCTGTTAGTCTGTAGGTGAATTTCTATGCTCTGAACACTGAGTGATCTCCGATTAGAACAAATCTTCATGCTCACGATCATTTAACATTCAGTTATTTATGTATTATTTATGAGCCAGTACAGAGGAGTGCTACACTGTTGGCTGATGTTGTGTTGTGGTTGTCAGGCACACAGTAGGGTTATTTTTCCCTGCTCTGTCACCTGAGTCCTGGATGTAACTGAACGGTTTTGCAGTAAGTAGGGGAATGGCTTTATTTATTTTTTTTTAAAGGTGCAGTTTGTAAAAAATGGGGTTTTTTTTTGCCCTACTAGTTGAAAAAATTCTAGGATACATGTGATATGTAAGAATATGGTGGCTTAGCACCTCAAGGGTTTGCCTCTGACCCTTGCATTTAAGGTTTCCTCTCCCTGTCCACAGATATGTGTGTGTGTGTGTGTTTGTGTGTGTGTGCGTGCATCATTGTAACCTGCAGTAGGTTGGCACCCCTGGGATAGGTTAACCCTGTGTAGGATAAGCGCTACAGAAAATAGATAGATGAATGAAAGGATATAATACAAGTCCTGAAATTGTGTAGGGGCGGGACAAAGCACAGCGTGGCCCCGCCCCCTCCTAAGGTTTGCATGGTGTACATAGTGTCATACTACAGTGTTCCAATCTGAACTGTTTGTTAACTGTATCTCTAACTTCATATCACAGGATTATATCGATGCACTTGTGCAAAAAAAAAGTTATGGTTGCTATAGTAACAGCTTATTCACAGGGACTTGTATAGCAGACCTGATCTAATCTACATAATCTAAGGCTAGTGATAAACGCTGTTTAATAAAGAAGGGCTTCGTAATTGTCGGCTCCGGTGTAGTTTTGTGTGACATTTATGAAAGAAGTCTCCAGTGTCAGTAAATTTTCCTCCATGGTAAAAGGCTTCGGGGATTTTCAGAGTTGGGATTTGTTTTGTTTGTTTTATTAAACCTACAAAAGGGAACAAAATAGAGGCTGATGAAATCTGTGTTCAGTTCCCCTCATAGCCAGCAGAGGGCACTAAATTTAACGTACAAACTGCTCCTTTAAACACACATCCATCTGATTTTGTTTGTGCAGAATGATGTAGGAGTGTAGGTACTGAAGGTAGAGAGGATGTTTACTCTGGGTAGGTGACGCTGTTTAAAATGAATGTAGGAAGCGGAATGGAAAAAAAAAAAACAACTTTGTGCTGTGATACAAACAGACTGTCAGCTGTGGAAACATTTCATTCACTGTGTTTCATGGCTTCACACATGGATTGTGGATAGGTTTGTAACTGTAGGCGTGCCGATCGGGCAGATCAGGAAACTAGTGTAGCACTTAAGAGTGTGTTGATGCTGCAAAAAGCTTTAACCCCGCCCACTCACCATCACCCTCCAGTGTAATTGTGCCTGAGATTTATGACTTCCTTTGATTAGTGATCTCTCTCTCTCTCTGTGCCTCTGTCTCCCTCTCCCTCTCTCTCTCTCTCTCACTCTCTCTGTGCCTCTGACACTTTCTCCCTCTCTCTCTCTCTCTCTCTCTCTCTGCCTCTGACACTCCCTCTGCCTCTCTCTCCCTCTCTCTGTGCCTGTCTCCCTCTCTCTCTCTCTCTCTCTCTCTGACACACTCTCTCTCTCTCTCTCTCTCTCTCTCTCTCTCTCTCTGCCTCTGACACTCTCTCTCTCTCTCTCTCTCTCTCTCTGCGTCTGACACACTCTCTCTCTCTCTCTGCCTCTGACACTCTCTCTCTCTCTCTCTCTCTCTCTCTCTCTCTGCCTCTGACACTCTCTCTCTCTCTCTCTCTCTGCCTCTGACACTCTCTCTCTCTCTCTCTCTCTGCGTCTGACACACTCTCTCTCTCTCTCTCTGCCTCTGACACTCTCTCTCTCTCTCTCTCTCTCTCTCTCTCTCATCTGTGTTAGTACAGGCTAACTGCAACAAGGCTGCCTGCCTGCTATTGCCCTAATACCATATTGTGATCATGTTACAGCATCAGTATCATCAAAACACAAACGTGAATCCTAATGGATCAGATGATTGTTTTCCTCAATATTGAAATCGCAATACTAAAACAGCCTCATTGCATTGTTAACCTATATTCCTGTTAATCGGAATAACACACTCCTAGTCATTTTAGATTGAATGATTTAATTCACTCCAACACAATTACTCTCTAATTATAATGAAATCCTCTAGTGTTCACTAAATAGCTGAGCTCACATATACTGCAGTCAAGTTCTATTTAATCTGGAAGTTGTGGTTATGAATCACTGTGCAGCCCTACTCCCTAGATTGCATAATCATAAAAATCTAATCTTAATCTTGTAATCATTATAAACCAACGACTGACAGTGTAGCCATGTTGTAAAGTGCAGGCGTATCACAAAGTCTCCCGTGAATCACTGATGACGCGGCTACAGGACGGCTGTTTATCAGACACACTACAAAACTGACATCTGCTCATCTGCAATGTGCAGCTTTAGAATGTGTTCCTGCTGGTTTAATGTGGTTGGGGTGAGGGTGGGGGTGTTGGTGGTGGTGGTTTTGGGGCAATCTGATGTAAAACATTCAAAAGAAATAAAACCTCTCACTTTTCAAACCAATTTGATGTGATTCTGATTTTTTTCTAATAATCAAACACTTCCTGATCTGAGGATCCGGAGCTTCTTGAAATCGACACAATGGAGGAGGTTTATTTAGACTTCTGCTGTTGTGGCTGTTTCCTGCATGCCTATTTTTAAGGATTCCCACCAACATTTTCCTCACCCTTGCTTCAGTGGATAAAGCAAACAGATACTAGGATTGATCCTATAATCATAAATAAATCACAATCACACTCAGTACTGCTTGACTTTGTAGAGTAGGCTTGTAAGAGAGATGATGAAGGATTTTCATGAGGTTCTCATGAGGTTTCAGGGAGTTTTTTCCTTGCCACAGCCTCCTCAGTTCAGTATGGAGCTGAAAACAAACCTGCTTTTGTAATCTGCTTTGTTAAAAGTGCTTTATGTCTCTATCTCTGTCTGTCTCTCTTTCAAAAAAGTTATACATTGATTTGCATTTTATTGAGTGAAGTAAGTATTTGACCCCTTTGCAAAACATGACTTAGTACTTGGTGGCAAACCCTTGTTGGCAATCACAGACGTCAGACACCAGGTTTGCACACATCTCACATCTCAAGGAATTTGGGCCCACTCCTCTTTGCATCCACGACCCATTTTCAATGCCCTGGCTGAGGGAAGGAGGTTTTCACTCAAGATTTGATGGTACATGGCTCCGTCCATCGTCCCTTTGATGCGGTGCAGTTGTCCTGTCCCCTTAGCAGAAAAACACCCCCAAAGCATAATGTTTCCACCTCCATGTTTGACGGTGGGGATGAAACTCCATGAGGTGAGATCTTGCATGGAGCCCCAGACCGAGGAAGACTGACAGTCCTTTTGTGTTTCTTCCATTTGGGAATAATCGCACCAACTGTTGTCACCTTCTCACCAAGCTGCTTGGCGATGGTCTTGTAGCTCATTCCAGCCTTGTGTAGCTCTACAATCTTGTCCCTGACATCCATGGACAGCTCTTTGGTCTTGGCCATGATGGAGAGTTTGGAATCTGATTGATTGCTTCCTTCTGTGGACAGGGTGTCTTTCATACAGGTAATGAGCTGAGATTAAGAGCACTCCCTGAGACTGTAATCTCAGCTCATTACCTGTATAAAAGTCACCTGGGAGCCAGAAATCTTTCTGATTGATAGGGGATCAAATACTTATTTCACTCATTAAAATGCAAATCAATGTAGAACTTTTCTGAAATGTGTTTTTCTGGATGTTTTTGTTGTTATTCTGCCTCTCACTGTTCAAATACACCTACCATTAAAATTACAGACTGATCATTTCTTTGTCAGTGGGCAAACATACAAAATCAGCAGGGGATCAAATCATTTTTTCCCTCACTGTATATAAATAAATAAATATATATATATATATATATCCTTACAGATATTCTTAATATTCCAAATGACACATCCTCTGTGATGTCATGAATGTGTTTGAAAACGTACCAATGGTGTGATGAGAAGCCTTATTGTCACTGAGACAAAAAAAAACGTGTGTGTGTGTGTGCATGCGAGTGTGTGTTGAGTTTCCTGTCTTCTGTCAGAGTCTCATTAGTGAAGTACGCCTCACAAAAAGGAAACCAGTGTGACATGCGACAGCAGCAGAAAACAAAGGGGTCTTCAGAGAGGTGTTATTTCTCCCTCACCAAGGTGAGAGAAAATGGCTGCCGGGGTGGAGCAGGATTCTGTGGACTCTGGCATTTCCAGTAAGTACCTTGTTGTTGCCTTTTTCACCATTTTTGCACGCTCTTGCTTTTGTCTGCGTTGGTTTGTTCTCAGTCAGATCATTTCCTTGAGTTTGTGGTCGCAGTTTTGCACCCAGGCCATAAAAGAGTGAGCTGCTCTTCATTACTCAAGCTCAAGCCAGATGATTCACTTTAGCTTTTCACTCCAGTTTTTTTTTCAGCTGCACTGTCCGTTCTCGTGTCCTCATGAGCAATTCAGGCGCCTTTTCAGTTCTGTGGTCTCCTGTCAGCCTTGCATGAAAGAAATATGAGGCTCTTCTTCAGCTAATGTTAAAGAATCAACCTGAGCTTCATCATTCTTTGGTCTCTCTCTCACTCTGTCTCTCTCTCTCTCTCTCTCTCTCTCTCTCTCTATCTCTTAAAAGATTGCTTTTCGCAGATGTCTGTGGGGATGGAGTCTGTCCACGAACGGCCCGTTTACGTCTACTTCCAAATAGGTCTGTTTAAAGAACAGGTCAAAGTGCCCAGAGGCCGGCTAAGTTTCAAAAGCGCCAAGAAAATAGCGGCAGATATAATCGAGAAGAAGGTAGGAAAGTGTCCACTGACCACATTACAAAATGTCTTCTTTTTTTCCCCCATTTCTGTTATTGCAAGCTGCTTTATTGTCACTGGATTTAATATTTGCTGTTTATTTTACTTTTCACCATCCGATATACCACAGCGCAGTTGATTTCTTAGTTCTGATTGGTCAGAAGGTGTTTATTAATTTTCTATAACAGCAGTTCTGACAATACTACACAGGTTTATGATAATAGTAACACGATTTTTGTTCCTGGGTAGTGAATTTTCCAATTACTTTTGATGGAAAATCATAAAAAATACCCATTAAGCTTCTTGAAGTTTGGGTTCGGGCTTTTAAGAGACCAAAACCTCAAAATTAGCCCATTTTACTAAAAAAAAACTGCCCAACTTCCATGGCTAAGATGGGTGATTTCTCTTTATTTGGGTTACAAAGAATGGGAAAATAACACTTTTTTCCCAGAAACAAGAAAAAAGTCATTTATATAGTAAACACTCGTATATGTTATAAGTTTGCTGTAAGGAAAGGTTTATTTAATGTAGGAAGGGGTTTCCAGTGTCAGCACTTTGTAACAGTTTGTAGGTTCAGGACAGAACCGTTTTTGCAGTGCTTTCGGGTCTATTTATTTATATTAGGTGAAAAGCAGCGGCATTTATGGCTGCTCTAACCTAATGGATAACAAGAACTAACCCGAAACATCACATAGCATAACTATGGATTAGCTTTAAATACACTTGAAATAATGACATTGGCTTTACTTTCAATCTCTTTTTTAAAGTCAGTTTTACAAGACAGTTGAGACGACTCGATGACACAGTGACATGACGGATGCTGATGACGTTGCAGGAGTGAAAGTTACTGCTGGATTTGTAAACTGTATAAATATCAGCTCTAGAGTGGTGTCTCTCGACGTATGCACTTTGTATTTGAGTTCGAATCCTGACACATCCATGACCTAGATTTCAGGAGAGAGAGAGAGAGAGAGAAGAGAGAGGTCTAGCCATTTACAGGTGCACTTAGAACAGGAAGTGTCTCCTCCATGCGTTTAGATCCGAGCAAAAAGAAAGCGTGTACATTAACATGGCGACTAACATGATATCCTACACCGTCATACCTACTGATGATACAGCTGTTGTTTGTTTGGTACACATCATTTCACGTTCTTCTACAAGAAAAATCCTACAGCAGTAATGTGACAAAAAATATGTGTACTATAGCTATGTAAATCTATATCCATCAGTTTTATACTAAATGCTCTCACACTCTGGGTCTTTGGAGCTTTCTCTTGGCACTATGGACACTATAAAGACAATATATTTACAAATAAACTCATAAATATGAATTCGAGATGTTTCTCCTTTAAATCAACAGCATATCGTTTTTGGCAAAATTGTGGAGCATACTCGTAGAAATTGCATCTGGTCAGATGATCTATATATATATAGAGTAGGTATATAGGTACAGCAGGTAAACATTTTGTCCCCAAAGTTGATGTGTTAGAAGCAGGAAAAATGGACAAGTGTAAGGATTTGAGCGAGTTTGATGAAGGGCCAAATTGTGATGGCTAGACCACTGGATCAGAGCATCTCCAAAACTGCAGCTCTTGTGGGATGTTCCCGGTCTGCAGTGGTCAGTATCTATCAAAATTATTCTTTAAGTCCCTTAAGTCCTTGTAAGTTTTGAGGTGGGGCCCATCAATGCCCCATCTCACAACTTACATGACTTAATGGATCTACTGCTAACACCTTGGTGCCAGATTTCACAGCACACCTTCAGGGATCTAGTGGAGTCCATGCTTCGACGGGTCAGGGCTGTTTTGGCAGCAAAAGGGGGACCAACACAATATTAGGCACGTGGTCATAATGTTATGCCTTATATATATGATTCTAATTAATACAGCATATAACGAATTTTGCAGTTCTAAGTAAAGCCTGTCGGATTTCTAAAGCCCATTTCTACACGTAAATAAATAAATAAATAAATTTCATTAATGCATGAGAAAAAATTTAATAAATAAATGCATGAGAAAAGTTCATGTCTAAATGAGTCAGTGCTTAAATATTAACGTCTGATTTGAGGTAGATCTGGTACTAGTGTCAGTGCTGTCATAGAAAACGAACCAGCTTCCTTACCTTTGACCAATAAATGTCAAGAAACGAGCAGCGCTGTGGTGTAACAGTTCAAAACGCTGATGCTACTTCCTGCAAGGTGCCTACGTGACGGTTCGAGAACGTGGTGTAATTTCATGGCATCGACTAGCGAAAGAGCTGAATTAATGTGCTTACTCAACCTCATTAACTATATTGGTATACTGGACAGGGAACAGATCGGATTCCTGCTGTGTGTGTGTGTGTGTGTGTGTACAGCTGATTTGCTACTAGATGGCCTACATGGTGTTACTACACACGCATACACAGAGTCATAATCGCAGTACCTGACCTGTGTGCCTGCTGCTGCTGTCAGCATGACTGCTGTGTGGTTTTCAGCATGTGTGGTTCATTTTCCAACCACAGACACGTCTTCACATCACACACACACACACCACCCCATACTGTGTCTGTCCTCTGCTCGAGCTCCTGCAGCCAGATGAACACATAATAATGCTCATATGTGCACCACGACTGTATACATATACATAGGCAGATTCTTAATGTACAGACATACACCACACGCACTCTTTCACTCACAGTGTGGTAATATTAACAGATTCTCAGGTGTCCTGGACTTGTGTCCTATCCCCTCACACACACACACACACACAGTGCAGTAAAACATTAGATCTGTGCATACAGAGAAGCTTGTGATGCTGGGATGATCTCAGACATGTGAGTGGGATGAAAATCAAAGCTGCATCAGTTAATTGTTTTTGTTTTTGCTCTTCAGTGCGCTGGTTTCGGATGTCTCTGTGAAGTGCTGCTCGTCTCCGTCACCTAGTTTAATGTCAGCGTAAAAAAAAAAAAAAAAAAAAAAATTGAGCATATATTTTGCTATAATGGAGTTTTCACAATGGTTGTAATTTCAGTCAAAGCTAGAACTTTCTCCAGGGATACATGCAGTATGTTTATAGCCACGGCCTAAAATTAAAGGTGTTTTATTTTATTTTTTTGAAATCTATTTTATGCATATATCAATTAAAACATATCCATCCTCTTAAAATTAAAATTAAAATGAATTTTTAAAAAATGTTTTCTAAATATGACTTACATTTAAAATGAATTACTATGAGTAAAAAAGATTAAAAAAAAATAAAAAAAAACACTTTAGCACCTTAAAATGAAAATTAAATCCTTTGTAAATAAAAAAAAAAAAAAAAAAAAAAAAAAGTTAACCTTCAAGTCTATCATTTTTTTAATGTGGATGACAAAAATGATAGAAAATCTCATTATGTGTATAATTTTATTCTAGGGAGTTTAAAAAAAATGATTAAAAAATAATAATATAAACAAAGCTTTTTAAGCTTAAGAGTCCAGCATCTGATACAAAAATATGAATTTCATTTGGGATTTCGTGCAGTTATTTGTGTGACAATATAGTCATGGGAAAAAGAAGGTCTTGCACCTTCTGGTCTATGCTTTTGGTTATCGTGGCTAACTGTGTGGTTCTCATAAAAAAAAAAAAACCCAACAACACGCCAATAGATTTCAACATATAATAGTTGTTCTCTCAACCAACGTTCAAAAATACATGAATTATACAATTCAACAATATGTAGTGTTTCGTAAAGGAGTTTTATAGAGAAACTGTGTCCCACTCGTATTACAAAACCTTGCTTGAGGTCGTTAGAGGGCATCTCTCTGCCTCATCGCAGTGGTGTTGACATCTGGACTTCGACGTCTTCATTATTTTCTTCTTTAGCCATTCCGATATCAATTTGCTGGTGAGTTTGGGATCGTTGTCCTGTTTCATGACCCACTTTCCTGCCTTGCTTAGATGGTTGGACAGATGGTGTGATATTTTCTGAAGAATTGTGTGATATAAAGTGGAGTTCATTGTTGGTTCAGTGAATGCAAGTTTCCCACATCCTGTGACGGCAAACAGTTGGTATCAGGTGTATTTGGTGGCTTTTCTGTGTTTGGTTTTCACCAGACCAGAACTATGCATGATTGCAAAACATCTCTTGCTTGGATTAATCATTCCAAAGCATATAATCCAGACCTTTTGTGGTTTTAATGTGTTTACCCAAGCCTTCAGTAGCTCTTCAGGCTTATTTCTTCCTTGGAGCATTAAACAGTTGGACCGTGAGCTGAATTTACTTGGCCTTATAACCCTCTCCATATAAATGAGCAGGAACTACTGCTTCTCTGTGTTCATGGCTGATGTTCTATCTTCTTAGCATGATGTAGACACACACCTGAATGCTCCAGAATACCAGAAGTTCGGCTTTTTATCGATGTAGTCACACTTCTTGATGGCATTTTATTCACAACACCAAGCTGCTAATTTATTAACATTACTAATGATTGTGGATTTAAAGGATTTTTTTTGGTTTTTGTGTCTTTTTTTTGTCTACATATTGTTTTTTTATTGCTGTGATCAGGGGTTATTTGTGGTGGATAGAAGTTGATGCTGTAAAACGAGTTGTGTGGCAGAAACCTAGACTTATAAAGAGTACTTGTAATGGTTTAGTTTTATTAAGTGATTTAAAGGTGGTTTATGTTTTCCTCAAACCTGCCTTAGATTGACCGTCCATGCATGTGGACTGTATGTACTAAATTTCGCCTTTCACAGATCCTCGATCTCAGCTACATCTCTCGATTTCATAATTGTTCTCAGCTAAACGTTGCTTATTTTTCAATTTCGGTTAACCGTGTTTCCAGAAATAGACTATAATTGCACATCTGACCATCACATGACTCTTCCTCAAACTGTAGCCACAAATTTGAAAGCACACAGTTGTCTAGAATGAAGATCTTCCCTTCACTGGAACTAAGAGGCCAAAACCCTGTTCCTGTATACTAATGCCTTAAAGCGAGCTCTATCATGTCATGGTGTGTTCAGGTTGGAGTTGGAGTGGTAAGAACTGAACACCTCTGGGATGAAATGGAGCTCCAACTCCACCATTATCTCACTGATCACAAATCCCTACAGCTATTCTCCAACATCTAGTGGAAAACCTTCCCAGAAGAGTGGAGGAGCAAAGGTGGACTTAATCTATATTAATACCTATAGTTTTGAAAGAAATGTTCTAGAAGAATATCTGGTTGTGATGGTCAGTGTCCACAGGCTTTTAGCCTTATTGTATTACTGTGGCTGTAACCAGGAAGTAGTATGCTAGTTAATGAGCATGGTCTTTGTCTTATAAGCTTCGTATCTGACCACTTGCTTGTTTTTGCTTTTTTTTTTCTTACCACCATTGCTTCAGGCTTACATTTTACATTTCTGGCATTTGGCAGACGCTCTTATCCAGAGTTATATACACAAGTGCTTTGAAATACATCAACACTAAGAGTTAAGTAGTCACATATACATTACTGCACAATGAAAGCATATCCCATCCTTGGGGGTTGGGGTCAGAGCGCTGGGTCAGCTATGATGCAGCGCCCCTGGAGCAGGGTGGGTTCGGGGGCCTTGCTCAAGGGCCCAATGGTGGCAGCTTGGCAGGTGCAGTGGCTTTAATCCGGATCTTTCGGTCAACGACCCCAGAGCCTTAACCACTTCAGCTACCACAGCCACTAGGTCACAAACTTAGGATACCATCATCCTGGAAACTCTGCTGAGAGGAATTTCTCATTAGGTATATATATAGATGTAATTTTAGACTTTTATTCAGAATTTCTCTAAAGCTACTTTGAGACAATGTTCCACTGTTAAAAGCGTGATACAAATAGACTTTTATCGAGTTAAACTGACGCTTCCCTTCACACCTGACTTCAGTAAATACAAAGAGTAGTGCACCTCCTATAGTGTCCATCTGCACTCATATTCATTACAAACACAACATCTGTTCATTCTGAATAATATTTTCATATGCACCGACATTCCTAGTTAGCTACCTTTCAGCATGTAATGTATACTGAAGTTCATAGACGAGGCACCTGATATCTTTTGTACACTTTTCTGGCTACACGCTTCAGGATGTTGAGACCTGTTGAGACCTGGCAAAAACCTTTTAGCTTTTATTAAACAGTCCTGTGTGACTTATGTAGTGGTAAGTTATTTATAATAATCTGTTATGTTGGAAATCTGTCAGTAGGCTGTGGTCAGTCTGGCTGTGCCAGTGAACTGACCTCTTTCTGTTAAAGTAGAAAGTTCTAGGCCACACTTACTGAAAACAAATGTAACCGATAATTGACATTTGAGGTCTGGCTTGCTAGTGCCACTCTCGCTTATTACATATTACACATGAAAAGATTTACAGTAAAGCTTGAACAGTAATGAATAGATGCTCTGTGTAGTGTTTACTACACTGGATATTTTTGAGGTTTTGTCCTAGCACACTGATTTTTCCCAGAAACCTGTATATAATTTAATAGATTTTATATATTTGTTATTTATTTGTATTTGTCTAGGATGTTTTTAATAAAGTCTGAAGATAATTTAAAAAAAAAATTAAGATTCAGTTGTGCGTGATCCAGAAACCGGAGCAAGAGTAATATTAAAATAATAACACTATCATTTTAATAATAATAATAATAATAATAGTAATAATAATAATAATAATAATAATACTAGCACACGGGTCTTGCTTAGGCTTTGTGTTACAGAACACTGAGCTACAGAGGTGATTTTGTATGCTTAAACATTTTTACATTAAATATAACATCTATAAAACCTTGGATTTGTTTTTATTTTATTTTTTTTTGAAACTCAAAAAATCAAGTACAGCCACGTCCTTCAGTGGTTCCCTCCTAAGCCACGCCCCCTAAATGCAGGTAACGAGTCTCGAGTCTAATTAACTCTAAATACTGATTGGTTGCATGTTGCTGGTCCACATCTTCATATCTTTCTTCTGAGCAGATATCTGTAGGTCGATCCATCCATGGATGGATGGATGGATGGATGGATAGATAGATAGATAGATACACTATATTGCCAAAAGTATTCACTCACCCATCCAAATAATCAGAATCAGGTGTTCCAATCACTTCCATGGCCACAGGTGTATAAAATCAAGCACCTAGGCATGCAGACTGTTTTTACAAACATTTGTGAAAGAATGGGTCGCTCTCAGGAGCTCAGTGAATTCCAGCGTGGAACTGTGATAGGATGCCACCTGTGCAACAAATCCAGTCATGAAATTTCCTCGCTCCTAAATATTCCACAGTCAACTGTCAGCTGTATTATAAGAACGTGGAAGTGTTTGGGAACGACAGCAACTCAGCCACGAAGTGGTAGGCCACGTAAACTGACGGAGCGGGGTCAGCGGATGCTGAGGCGCATAGTGCGAAGAGGTCGCCAACTTTCTGCAGAGTCAATCGCTACAGACCTCCAAACTTCATGTGGCCTTCAGATTAGCTCAAGAACAGTGCGCAGAGAGCTTCATGGAATGGGTTTCCATGGCCGAGCAGCTGCATCCAAGCCATACATCACCAAGTCCAATGCAAAGCGTCGGATGCAGTGGTGTAAAGCACGCCGCCACTGGACTCTAGAGCAGTGGAGACACGTTCTCTGGAGTGACGAATCGCGCTTCTCCATCTGGCAATCTGATGGACGAGTCTGGGTTTGGCGGTTGCCAGGAGAACGGTACTTGTCTGACTGCATTGTGCCAAGTGTAAAGTTTGGTGGAGGGGGGATTATGGTGTGGGGTTGTTTTTCAGGAGCTGGGCTTGGCCCCTTAGTTCCAGTGAAAGGAACTCTGAATGCTTCAGCATACCAAGACATTTTGGACAATTCCATGCTCCCAACTTTGTGGGAACAGTTTGGAGCTGGCCCCTTCCTCTTCCAACATGACTGTGCACCAGTGCACAAAGCAAGGTCCATAAAGACATGGATGACAGAGTCTGGTGTGGAGGAACTTGACTGGCCTGCACAGAGTCCTGACCTCAACCCGATAGAACACCTTTGGGATGAATTAGAGCGGAGACTGAGAGCCAGGCCTTCTCGTCCAACATCAATGTGTGACCTCACAAATGCGCTTCTGGAAGAATGGTCAAAAATTCCCATAAACACACTCCTAAACCTTGTGGACAGCCTTCCCAGAAGAGTTGAAGCTGTTATAGCTGCAAAGGGTGGACCGACGTCATATTGAACCCTATGGATTAGGAATGGGATGTCACTTAAGTTCATATGCGAGTCAAGGCAAGTGAGCGAATACTTTTGGCAATATAGTGTAGATAGATAGATAGATAGATAGATAGATAGATAGATAGATAGATAGATAGATAGATAGATAGATAGATAGATAGATAGATAGATAGATAGATAGATAGATAGATAGATAGATAGATAGATAGATAGATAGATAGATAGAATGTGAGGAGAACCCAAGGTTAACCGAATATTACTGATCATGCCTTAACATTTAATTTTCCTAGAACATAGTCATAACCATTTCCCACACAGCATGACTTATATGAGAAGGCATAAATCTCACACACACACACACACCTCCTTGTGCCTGCTCTGACATCACTAAACGCACAGCTTTAACAGTCACTTTGTTTATTTTTATCATGCTTTTGTCTTATTCCGGGAGACTCGAGTCAGCGTCGGTATCTTTACCCTCCTCCACGGTCTAACACTCTCTCTCTCTCACACACACACTTTTTGAGTCATTTCCTCTTAATTTAAATTACAAAAGAAAGCTTTGACATTTCAAGTCATGTTGCTTTCCGGGGCTCTGCGCCATCACCTCCGGCCGACTCGCAGCTGAGCATCTGACCTGCTTTCACATAAGCAGACTGAATTGCTCTAGAGCTCAAAGTCTACCACTTATCTCTGCCATCTGATTTCAGTCCTCCGAATGTTCGTGTGCATGTGTATGCGTCACACTGAGATCTGAGACGCGATATGCTGCCTGGTCGTGTGAGAATAGCAGTGTGTCAGGGGCTGTAAAATAGAGCAGAGCGAGATACCAGAGGGTATGTGCAGAGTGTTTATGGACGGATGCGTAGGTTTTAAATCATCTGTCTCTCTCATCTCACAAAAAAAAAACACAAAAGAGCTTTGTTGCTCCTTTTTCCAGTTCTTCAGTTCAGTGTAAACAGCGTATGTTTACCTCTTTTCAAACACAATAAAGATCTCTTCAGTCTCATCACCAGTGACCTTTGTGGCTATGTTGACATTCGAGATACCGATGACTTGAGAAGCTCTTGTTAGACGTGCAATTTGCACTTCAGCACCTGGACTTCTTTCGTCTTTAGACTTTTACAGGGAAAAATTATACAACACTATGTTGATTATTTTCCTATAACAGCATGACCCATAACGCTTTCATTCTTCCTTTATGACATCGGGTTTGCTAACAATGGAGTTTTCTTATTTTTTTAAAGAACAAGACGTATACTGTTAAGCGTAGGTCTGCAAAACAAGTTAGTTCCTGTCATCACTTCTGTTATACCGACTACAAAGAGTTGCTCCTTCACCTCACCAGCCTCTCTCTTTCTCTCTCTCTCTCTCTCTCTCTTTCTTCTTTCTCTCGTTCTCTTGAAAAACAAAACAAAACAACTTAGCCTGTTATGTTACTGAGAAACCGGAAAGCACAACCTCCTCTAAAATGAAGACAAGAAACTTTATCTTTAACTCTGAGAAAGCGCTGATACTGGATACTCCTTCAGTAAACATTAAATAAACATCTTCTACAGGATCCGTGTGTTTCTTCTACTTTGTGTGTGTTTTTTTGTAATGTGACTTTGAATGAACCTCCTGCTTCTGTTTGCGTGTAAAGGCCCCTGATTGGAGTATAATAGGTCTTGGTGAGAAGCTGCTGCTTTTCCGACACGATCCCACATCAGAGCAGATCCTCCAGAGACTCTCAGAGCAACACTACCTGCAACATGGAGACCTGGTGGAGGTGGTACTTGCTGGTTAGCACCCACACACACAAACACACACACACGTTGAATCTTACACTGCTCAGAGTTTGATATCCGACCTGACTCTTTTTTGACCCCTTTCAGCTTCTGCATCTCTGACCGAGGTGAAGTTCCGCCCACATTCGTTGGTGGTCCAGTCTTATCGCACACCTACATTTTGTCACCACTGCGGGGAGATGCTTTGGGGGCTGGTCCGACAGGGCTTGAAGTGTGAAGGTAACACTCACTGACGCATATGTTCACAAACGCACATTTTCCTTTACTGAAATTACTGCCAGTGTGTGGCCTATAAAAAGGTCTGACAAAATGACATCAGAGAAACATCTGAAACCTCAATCAATGACTCCATATGCTTTAATACATGAATACATTCTCAAATCTTACTATTAAGGTCTTAATCTTTCCATTTTAAACTGAATTTCTAAAGTTTTAGTTTGCAAATTTGTACTCAAGGTGGAAAAATGAGCCCTTGGAAAAAAAATAAAATAATACATGATAAAATGCTGACATTTGTGGCCAAAAGTATGCAAACACCTGACCTTTACACCCATACATGTTCCTGCCGCAAAGCAAGAAGCACACAGTTGTCTTTACAGTATGGCTCCGTATGCTGTAGCGCTACGGTTTCGCTTCACTGGAACTAAGAGGCTCGGAACATTTCACTGCCCCGTGCACGAAGCACAGAGCTCCATGAAGACATGGTGTGTTCAGGTTGAAGTGGAAGAACTCGAGTGTCCTGCACTGAACACCTTCGGGATGAACTGGAACACCGACTGAACCCCTTCACCTGACCTCAGTGTCTGATCTCATTAATAATGCTCTTGTAGCTGAATGATCACTAATCCCCACAGCCATGCTCTAATATCTACTGGAAAACCTTCCCAGAAGAGTGGAGGATATTAGAACAGAAAGCAGGGAACAAGCACATATGGGTGTGACGCTCAGCTGGTCATAAACTTTTGACCATTCAGCATATGTTTACGTCTTTCAAGTCAGGTTCTAGCATTCACATTTACATATATGGCATTTCTCAGACTCTCTTATCCAGAGTGACATACAGAAATGCTTTAAAGTCTCTAGCATGAAACACATCCTGATACTAGTTCACTAGGTCAGGGACTAAAAATACGGAGTGTCCATCTGAACACTCTGTTGGGAGGCAACACCGCAAGAAAAGCACAACAACCTACTAAACGTTTTAAAGGTGTTTCAATTTTACGTCCCCTTCACCTTCACTGCATGAGGAAATCACACTCAGCTATCGAGACTTTAAGACAGACTAGCTGTTAAAACCACTGTCATGAACTTGATATTTGCCACACATTTTGGTGAAATATATGTCTTGAAAAAACTATATATGTCATGATTCTTAAATCAAGGATTACCTTATCCTTATCTTATCTTATCTTATCTTATCTTATCTTATCTTATCTTATCTTATCTTATCTTATCTTAATATTATCTCATCCTTATATTATCTTATCCTTATCTTATCCTTATATTATCTTATCCTTAACTTATCCTTATATTATCTTATCCTCATCTTATCCATACCTTATCTTATCTTATTTTATCTTATCCTTATATTATCTCATCCTTATATTATCTTATCCTTATATTATCTCATCCTTATATTATCTTATCCATACCTTATCTTATCCTAATCCTATCCTTATCTTATCTTATCTTATCTTATCTTATCTTATCTTATCTTATCTTATCTTATCTTATCTTATCTTATCTTATCTTATCTTATATTATTTTATCTTATCCTATCCTTATCCTATCCTTATATTATCTTATCCTTATCTTATCTTAACCTTATCTTATCCTTATATTACCTTATCCTTATCTTATCTTATCCTTATCTTATATTATCTTATCCTTATCTTATCCTATCCTTATATTATCTTATCCTTATCTTATCTTAACCTTATCTTATCCTTATATTACCTTATCCTTATCTTATCTTATCTTATCCTTATCTTATCTTATCTTATATTATCTTATCCTTATCTTATATTATCTTATCCTTATCTTATCCTATCCTTATCTTATCCATACCTTATCTTATCTTATCTTATCTTATCTTATCTTATCTTATCTTATCTTATCTTATCTTATCTTATCTTATCTTATCCTTATCTTATCTTATCTTATCCTTATCTTATCTTATATTATCTTATCCTTATCTTATCCTATCCTTATCTTATCCATACCTTATCTTATCTTATCTTATCTTATCTTATCTTATCTTATCTTATCTTATCTTATCTTATCCTTATATTATTTTATCTTATCTTATCCTTATATTATCTTATCCTTATCTTATCTTATCCTTATCTTATCCTTATATTATCTTATCCTTATATTATCTTATCCTTATATTATCTTATCCTTATCTTATCTCATCCTTATATTATCTTATCCTTATATTATCTCATCCTTCTATTATCCTTATATTATCTTATCTTATCTTATCTTATCTTATCTTATCTTATCTTATCTTATCTTATCCTTATATTATTTTATCTTATCTTATCTTATCTTATCTTATCTTATCTTATCTTATCTTATCTTATCTTATCCTTATATTATTTTATCTTATCTTATCTTATCTTATCTTATCTTATCTTATCTTATCTTATCTTATCTTATCTTATCCTTCTATTATCCTTATCTTATCTGGTTGTAGGCAGAAAACTCAGCTTTCATGGTACTGAAAGACCACTTACACACACACACACACACGACTTCTCATTCATATTTCTTACCAATATCTGATACTATTCTTCATCCAGTCCAGAGCAATTTCTCTTTCCAGAGTTAGGAGTGTGCCAAATTTCTGTGACTGTAACGTTACAGCATTTATCTATGCAGTCAAGCTTTGTCCGTGTTTATAAATAACACAACGTCACACTGTGTCACATCACTGAGACAGATATATATAGTGTGTGGGCATGTCGTTACCCATAAGATCTATTATCTGTATCTTTTTTTTATTAACTGAGTCTGTTAACCATTTCAATGCGCTCTCTCCCTCTCTCTCTCTCTCTCTCTCTCTCTCTCTCTCCCTCTCCCTCTCTCTCTCTCTCTCTCTCTCTCTCCCTCTCTCTCTCTCTCTCTCTCTCTCTAGGTTGTGGTTTAGATTTTCATAAACGCTGTGCACTGATGTTGTCTAATGACTGCTCACGTGTGTACCGGCCATGTGGCCAAAGTCTATCGCTCTTCCCTCCCTCGCGTCCTCGTGCCACCTCCCTCAGCAACCACACTGGAGGCAGTCTGGAGGAGGTAGCACCTCCTTTCTCATAAATCTGTAACCGAGTCTCTATGTCTTAAATGAGAAACGATGAGGGAAAAAGGAATAATAAATAAGTTCCTTTATTCATGCTGTTTTCTCTCTCCTCTCTGCTCTAGATCAGTCTCACCAAGCCGTCACGCTCTCGGCCCCCATCATGGGCAGACAGGCCCGTGTGGTTAGGGGTGTGTGATGGGGCTAGAGGGGGCAGACCCCAGGTGCCACACACCTTCCACATCCACACATACAAAAAGCCCACAATGTGTCAACACTGCCGCCGGCTGCTGAAGGGTCTGTTCCGCCAAGGCCTGCAGTGCTCAGGTGAGAGCTGCAAACACTACTGGGTCAAAGGTTACACATGAAGGTTCAGTTTGAACCTTCTGAACCCTAACACACCTGTCTACTGTATCTGAAGCGTATGTGTGGTTACCACAGACATGAATTCCTACAGGTTTTGAGATCCATTCCTCTTCCATTTACATCCACTAACTCAGATAGACCTCTGTAATATTGTTGTGAGAAGACAAGCATCCCGGAATGCATGCTTTTGTTCTTTCAACCATTTATAGCTGATGCAGTACACAGTGAAATAAAACAACATTCCTTCAGCACTATGGTCCAACATAAAGACACAGAGTGGCAGTGAAGGACTAGAGGCAGTGCAGAAGAAGAGACAGTGCAGGAGAAGAGGCAGTGCAGGAGAAGAGACAGTGCAGGATAAAAGGCAGTGCAGGAGAAGAGACAGTGCAGGATAAAAGGCAGTGCAGGAGAAGAGGCAGTGCAGTATAAAATGCAGTGCAGGAGAAGAGACAGTGCAGGATAAAAGGCAGTACAGGAGAAGAGACAATACAGGAGATGAGACAGTGCAGGAGAAGAGGCAGTGCAGGACAGGAGACATTGCAGGAGAAGAGGCAGTGCAGGAGAAGAGACAGTGCAGGATAAAAGGCAGTACAGGAGAAGAGGCAGTGCAGGAGAAGAGGCAGTGCAGTATAAAATGCAGTGCAGGAGAAGAGACAGTGCAGGATAAAAGGCAGTACAGGACAGGAGACATTGCAGGAGAAGAGACCGTGCAGGATAAATGGCAGTACAGGACAGGAGACATTGCAGGAGAAGAGACAGTGCAAACAGACAAAACAATAAATAAGGGCAGATAAATAATATAGCACTGACCAATGTCCAGTCTGCTGGTTCACACCAAATCTTGAAGTGGAACAGCAAAAGTAGACCTCATGTTCCTCTTCTGTCAGCCGAGAACATGGAGCCGAGAACATGGAGCTGAGAACATGGAGCCGAGTCCATGGAGCCGAGAACATGGAGTCGGGAACATGGAGTCGGGAACATGGAGCCAAGTCCATGGAGCCGAGAACATGGAGCCGAGACCATGGAGCCGAGACCATGGAGCCGAGAACATGGAGCCGAGAACATGGAGCTGAGAACATGGAGCCGAGTCCATGGAGCCAAGAACATGGAGCTGAGAACATGGAGCCGAGTCCATGGAGCTGGGAACATGTAGCCGAGAACATGGAGCTGAGAACATGGATCAGAGAACATGGAGCCGGGAACATGGAGTCGGGAACATGGAGTCGGGAACATGGAGCCAAGTCCATGGAGCCGAGAACATGGAGCCGAGACCATGGAGCCGAGAACATGGAGCCGAGAACATGGAGCCGAGTCCATGGAGCCGAGAACATGGAGCCGAGACCATGGAGCCGAGAACATGGAGCCGAGAACATGGAGCCGAGAACATGGAGCCGAGTCCATGGAGCTGGGAACATGTAGCCGAGAACATGTAGCCGAGAACATGGAGCTGAGAACATGGATCAGAGAACATGGAGCCGGGAACATGGAGTCGGGAACATGGAGTCGGGAACATGGAGCTGAGAACATGGATCAGAGAACATGGAGCCGGGAACATGGAGTCGGGAACATGGAGTCGGGAACATGGATCAGAGAACATGGAGCCGGGAACATGGAGCCGAGAACATGGATCAGAGAACATGGAGTCGGGAACATGGAGTCGGGAACATGGAGCCGGGAACATGGAGCCGGGAACATGGAGTCGGGAACATGGAGCCGGGAACATGGAGTCGGGAACATGGAGCCGGGAACATGGAGTCGGGAACATGGAGCCGGGAACATGGAGTCGGGAACATGGAGTCGGGAACATGGAACCGGGAACATGGAGCCGAGACTGCACTGAGCTCAGACTCACCAAAACTGGACAGTTGAAGATATTCAGCATGATCTGATGAATCCTGATCTCAGCTGAAGCACACAGATGTGAGGGTCAGAATTTGGCAGCAACAGCATAAAACCCTGAACCCAAACGGCCATGTGTCAACACTCCAGACTGGTGGAGGAGGTGGACTGGTGTGGGGAATGCTTTCTTTAGGCCTGTTCATGGCTTGAATGCCCACTGTGTAGTGGAGTATCGTTGCTGACCATGTGACCACAATTAGTTTGTTTTTGTGTATTTTACTGCGTTTGAATATTACGTCCTCTTGTCCTCTTTTTTGCAGACTGCAGGTTTAACTGTCATCGCCAATGTGAGTCTCAGGTTCCTGCAGACTGTAGAGGAGAGCGAGCCAATGGAGAAGGTATGCTATATAGTAGGGGTGTAACGTAAAAGTAAAAAAAAAATATTGTGACAGAAAAGTCTCCTTTTTATTTCTGTATAAAAAAAACGCAACAAAATACGCATTTTATAATTCTGTATAAAACTAAATAAATTAATTACTACTACAGGTTCCTCATATTTTAATAAATAAATAAATTATAATAATAAATAAATAAATTCATAGACACATTATATTGCCAAAAGTATTGGGACGTCTGCCTTCACATGCACATGAATGTAACATGGAGTTGGCTCCGCCCTTTACAGCTATAACAGCTTCAACTCTTCTGGGAAGGCTTGTGTTTATGGGAATTTTTGACCATTCCACTAGAAATGCATTTGTGAGGTCAGACACTGATGTTAGACAAGAAGGTCTGGCTCACAGTCTCCACTCTAATCCATCCTAAAGGTGTTCTATCAGGTTGAGGTCAGGACTCTGTGAGGTCAGTTCCTCCACACCAAACTCACTCATCCATGTCTTTATGGACCTTGCTTTGTGCACTGGTGTACAGTCATGTTGAAACAGGAAGGGGTCATCCCCACACTGTTCCTACAGAGTTAGGAGCTTGAAATTGTCCAAAATGTCTTGGTATGATGAAGCATTAAGAGTTCCTTTCACTGGAACTAACCCCTGATAAACAACACCTGAATATAATGATTTGGAGGGGTGTCCCAAAACCTTTGGCAATATAGTGTATATTCATTCTCCCAATCAATTTTTTTGTTTGAAAGTCATCAGTGACATTTTTTAACTGTTATAAAAATTGCAATCCGGCACTGTCGGTCACTTTAAATGTGCAGATACCTGTTTCTCCATGAAAGGACACGATCATATGAACTACCTGCTCTCTGTATATTGTAACTTAATGGGATGCACAGATTATTGCTACACTATTATATACAGTTTAAATCTCCTCTATAAAAACGGGACCTTCATGAAATGCAGTTCATTCCTTCATCTTCACTAAGCACTTTATTCTGG